>NC_080046.1:46290401-46593620 GCF_012489685.1 Lotus japonicus
TTTTCAGAACTTTGGTTTTTCTTTCTTCTTTTCGGGGCTGGATTCTTCTCCGTCTCAGAGTGACTCCCTTCAGGTTCGGTTAGGGACTTGGCAGGAGATTGCTTTTTCTTCAACGCCTGTTGCTCGCGGCGGAAGCGGAGAATATCGTCTTCAGAAAGGCGAGACATCTTCGCTGCAAGACGTAAAAGCAGAAAATAGCAGTTAGGAGTTTTGCATTAATTTTTGGGTGAGTCATATTAAGAAGAAAAATGTTCTTACCAACAAAATAGGATAAGTTTCTTTTCTTGAATGCTTCATAGAAATCATAAAGGTTCAAATGAATTGTGGATAAGAAATCAACCTCATATTTCTCATCGGGGCTAAGAGAGGATTCGGGAATATTATGGATAAGTTGGGGCTTATCAGTCCAATAGAAAGGGAATCGTGGGGTTCCGTCATCAAAGTAGAAAACATCTTTACTTTTTTCGGTTTCCTTTAATTTGAAAAATTTGGATTTCCAGTGTTTAAAATTACTCCTAAAGAGAGTAAACACCCCACGCCCCCTGGCAGAGGATAGGGAAATATATTCGCCCTTCACCTTCATGCCGGAGGTTTCGAAAAAGTAGAAAAACTTCTTGCAAGTTGGTATTATGCCTAGGCAGACACATAATAATTCAAAGGCTCGAAGGTAAGCCCAACCATTAGCAGAAAGCTGGGTAGGGGCGATGTTCATTAAGGTTAAGCAGGAACAGGTAAAGTCAGGAAGGGGGAGTTTGTATTCAAGGTCTTGGAACAGGGTTTTAAAGAGGTAAGTGTGATTTTTCCCATTCGGGTCAGGTTCACCGAAACAACAGGGTTCATCAGGGGCGCAGACGACTATATCTAAATGTGTATCATTACCGTCAGCCCTAAAATTATATTGGGTTATCAAATCCATCACTTTGGGAATAGTGTGGAAGTCGCTGTATCTAGTAGCAATTGATCGTGAGATCCATAGGGAGTCAGCAACTGGAAGTTCTTTACGTTTCTTACGTGATTTACGAGGATTTTTGGCAACCATTTTTGAGAGCGAAGTTTCCTGAAAATTAAGAAGAAATGGGGTTTGTCAAGTAGGAGTTTTTGTGTGTAAATGGTGAAGTAGGTTGGGTAAACAAGTTCTAAGTTTTGGGGAAAATTATTTATCCTTAGAGAAGTGATGGAGTGATTTTAAGTTAAACAGGAGAGACAGGATAGTAAAGTTGAAAAGATGAGTAAAAGTTTGAGAGAAGAAGAGATTACCAGGAAGAGAGGTGATAAGATCTGGAAGGAGATGGGAAGTGTTTCTGGTGAAATTCCCAGAAATTCTTCAAGTACTCGAGGCAAGGCAGTGAATATTGTTTAGAATTATAGAGAAAGTTACTAAAAAGTTGGGAAGGTAGAGAATGGTAAGAAAAGGATTTTGAGCCACGTTTTATAGTGTTGGTGGGTTTAAGGCGCGTCGATTCATCTTTAAGCCGAATCGATGAACTTTGAAACGTGTCTCTTTAGGGGCCTTTAATTTTTACCTTGAAAACGTTTCGGGAAAGGGAACGGGTTTGCGTGTGGATAGAGTTGAGAATAGGTAATTATTACTTTTGTGCCGTTTGATAAGAGTTATGTCAGTGGAAATTAAATGCTGAGTGGAGGTGAATTTTGGGAAACGTCAGGCGTCGTTTCACCATGGGTTTTCAAATTTCAAAATATTTGCATATCTTATCTGTGATCATGGCAGGAATATGACAGTGAAGTGACAGGAAAAGATCTCAGTTAGAATCTTAAAAGAGAGAGCAGGTGGAGTAATTTCAGTAATCGATAAGGGCGAAGCTTCTTTTCATTTGCTGAAAAAGGCGAAGCTTCCTTTGCTGGTTACAAGGGCGAAGCTTATGTTGTTTATTATGTGACATTTTTTGCATGTAACAGTTACTTAAGTTTAGCGTTACTGACTTTATATGTTAAAGGGCTTTGAGTATTGTATTGTGGGCTTACTTAAAAGACACGCTGCCCCTTAAAATGACTTTTAAGCTTAGGTGTCTTGTGGGCTTGTGTACTGTTATTGGGCTTACAATATTTGTGTCATGTGGGCTTACCGAATTTGTACTATAGGGCCAGGCGACCCATGACCCGAACGGGTCAAAACTTCATAATATATAAAGGAAACACCGCCCATGCGGTGGGGGATCCAACACTTTTTTACTCATTTGCTATCTTGTCATTTTCTACTTTTGTTGCCTAATTGCTTAGCCCTGACCGGAGATTTAGACCGGAACAACTATTATTTGCAGAATTATCTTGAACAACTCAGAATTAAATAAGTAAATGTATGCTGAGAAGTTTAATATTGATGAAAAATATAGTTAAATAAGTGTCATGTCATAAAAGATATAACAACTTTCACCTCTAAGGCAATTTTTGCTGATTTTACTACTGGTTATACTTGATATTTAATTCATATCATATTAAAATTTTGAGCCAAATCTTTTCAACATCGATGGCTAATTATATTATCATTTTTATGGTAACTTCCAAGATATATTTAATGCGTGGATCTTTCATGGCACTGCTGGTAGCATAGGTGTAAAAAAGTATGTCATAGACTCATAGGATATGGAAAATAGTTTCATATAACTTGTTAATTGTCATTGCGAGTTTCAAGTATAAATACAAACATCATAAACAAAATATAAGCAAGTGTTGTTGTCATAGCAGTAGCTCAGTACTTAGTTAGTTCCTTAAATAAGTATCTCAAGTTTGATTCTTAACTCTTATGAATTAAAAAAAAAATCATCATTGATCAACATCGATCAACATCTTGGCTTTTAGTGCACTGACGATGGATGCAAAGGATTAATCTCACCATTGTTGCGAATGAAAAAAACCTATTGGTCAGCGTGTTATTGTTTATTGTGCTAACTGTGAGATAAACTGTTTTGTGACTAATTCAGTACTATGCATATGTGCTTGTCTTGTTCATTAATTCATGTACTAGATTCAAACCTGCGCGCGGTGTAATATCAAATTGATTTCATTTTATTTAAATAAATTATATATTTAAATTAATATTAATGTAAATATTATATGTAATTATTTAAAAAAATTGTATTTAAAAGATGTAAAAGAATATGTGGGATGATATTGGTTAATAAAAATGTGAGTAAAATATGTTTAAACACAATATTTTTTCGGGGGAGACATTTTGATGTTATTATTGTTTTTATGTTTATTCACCTTCAAGCATAATTTAACGAACTTGTATTTTATTGATATGGTTCTCCTTAAGGTTGATATATTACTTTGAAGAAGACATATATGTCCTTTTCTTACTGAATAATTCCCATGCTTCTATAAGATTAACATGATAAGAAAATCTGTCCATATATGATACTATAATCAACATACAACTATAGTTAAAAATTATTGGAAGTCCCGAGTGTTGTGAATAAGTAATTAAATGTCAACTTTCATGTGTGGTATAGACCAAAATGATAGTAAAAGATGACATAGGTGGTGCCATGCACCCAGAAAGAGGGACCGGAAAAGTTGAGGTAAAACTTAAACATATTTTCTAACTCGAAAGTAATATAAAATTTAGCACGCATAAGTTATGCTTAGGTATCCAAAAGAACCACTTGCTCTAGTTTTGACATTATTGTCGTTGTTAGATACTACATCAAGCCATCAACCACAACAGAGATGTTAAAAATAAGCACTAAAACAGGTTGTGCTCACATGCCTTACCATGATTGTATCTCCGCGATGTGGATGCAATTGTACTGATCTTGTATCTCATTTAATTTCATCCCTCCCATGCAAAACTTCTTGAAATATTTGTAAAAACAACTTTGCTATGCAATTTATTAATATTTTTTTTTTGTACATCGGAAAGATAAATTGCACCCGCCAAGAATCGATCCCTGGATCTCCCCCTACCCAACTCATATGTCTCCAGCTCCTACCACTTGAGCTATCCTACGGGGACTGCAATTTATTTTCTTGTTCCTCTACTGCCATTTTGTGAGAATGACTGAAAATAAATATTGCTTTGGTGATGTTAGGGGTTATATAGCATTTAAGAGGGATGGAGATATTAACGGTATAATTAAGTTGAGTTGGATAGGTGTGTAGAAAAATGGAAGAGGGAGGGAGTGTGTGGGATTGTAACGTTTTTGGACGATAGAATGGAGAAGCTAGTACATGAATATGATGAGGCATAGCTTTAGAAAATAGAAGATGTACAAAGGAGGGAAGGAGAGACAAAGGGAAAGTGATACAAATTGATTCAGTGGAGAGAAAGTGACACGCAAGATAAAAAGCTGATGTGGCAAATTTTAGAAATAGAAGGAAAGATGAGTTGGCAGCATCATATTGCGCGCTTCACAATTCATATATTATAATAGATAGGTAGATAGATAGGTTCAAAAAGCTCCTTCGGGCTCTAATTGTTTAAACCTCATTTTCCGAAGGAAAAATTACCCAAAAATTAAACACCAAAATGTAAGTTTTTTGTTTTGTTACAAGAGAAATTCTAAAGAGGACAGAAAAATACAATTTAGTTACTTTAAAAAATGCAATTTAGTTATTTAATATATGAATTTAGTATAATATAAATATAAATTAATGCATGATAAGTTTAATTATTTAATATATGATTTTTTTAGATTTATCACAACATGTGATCGATGTGAGATTGTGAGTCATGTGATACTGTGTCTTATTCTTCTTAGTTGTTCCTTTCCTGTGTGCGCCTAGAATATAATAAAGGAGTAAAGAATGGATTAGCTAGGGACAAAAGCCATAACCATATAAGGTAAGGTATATACTATATGTAGTGCATATACAGTGGACCAATACTATTACTAACTAAATTAAATGGCCAATTCATAGTGCAACTTTATTTCTTTACGAGTGAATCCAAGTGCCTTGAGGAAAGCACAATTAACTGTGGTCCTAAGTTCCTACTTTATGAAATTATAGTACCACACATCATATCATAAATTGCAGTTTGATGCTCTACGTGCTGAGTACTGAGGATATATATATTCATTTGCTAATTAAATTGTCCTTTTAGAGTGAAATAGAAGTTTACAGCTAAGTTTTGCATGTGATTCAACATGAATTGCTTATTATTTTAGCTTATTACAATTTTGATCAAAGCTCTTTTCGCTATCCTTACTAAATGTATATCTGCCTTAATTAGTGGGCAAGGGGATGAGTGATTGACTAAAGTGGTGATTAGTTCAAGATACTTAACAAGGCCTTTTCATTAGAAAAGGGTTAGTAAGATAAGTGACTAAGAATGAGCTAGTTTAGATTAAGAAAATTAAAATTGTATTTAGCCGTAATGTAGTAAAATACTTTAATACTTCTACTATAATACTCTCACTTATGGTTACCGCCACCGGGTTCTAAAAACACGGAATATGACAATATGTGGTAAGTTAATATTTCGGAAAATAAAATTTGGAAGTAAATAGTCTACATTATGTTCCAGGATCTAAACCCTGGAAGGCGTTTCAAAGTATAACGAAGGAGAAAGGAATAGAGAGAGTATGGTTGGTGGGGATCAAGATGAGTAATGAATGGGGAAAGATATATGCGGTCTGAAACAGGAAATGAAGGAGTGGTGGCCGCGTAAGTGCCAGGATCTCTCTTGGTTTTTGCTATTGGTAATTATAATTTAGGTCTTCAGTTGTGTTTTCCTTGGATTTTTTCTATTGGGTCAAGATGGATTTTGTTGTTTTTTCTCTATAGAGTGATTAGGAGGTTGTGTTTTCTTGTGAATGCATGTTTGGGAATTTTTATTTTTTTTATCTCATTTATCCTATTCCTAGACTTAAAATCTTCCCTCTTTATTAATGTATTTGGATTTCTAAAAAAAATGAATATGGAAGAATATTTTGGGGTTTAAAATTGAAGGATATTTGTAGGGGAATTGGCCAGTTACAAAATATGTGAAAATAGGTAAAGAATCAACTATATTTCAATTTTTTCTTTTTCTAATATTTTGTATTCTCAATTAAACAAAAAATTATTTCAGTAAATATCCAATTTAGAAAAAACTCACATATATCGACTAATACTTATTATTTTTTAAAGTAAAATGCACTCACTCCTTAAAGTTTGACATAATGACATTTCACCTCATTTTTACAAAAATTTCACACTAGATCCACCACATTTTAGAGATAAAATTTAGGGACGGAAAAACATTTGTCACTAATATTTAGTTATTTATTTCAGATTTTCAATAATTTAAAAAATTACAATAAATATAACTAACTTAAATTGTATATTACTAATGTTAATATAATTACTTATTATCTCACTCAAAAACTTTGTATGAACGGCTTATATCATGAACTAAATTAATTATTAAATTTAAAACTAGTCATATATAGTTAAAAAAATATTAATTTATTAAAGTTATAAATATTAAAAACTATAATTAATAGAACTGTAATTCATCAAAAAGTATTTATAAAAGATAAATAAATACTATATATCTTAACACTATTAAAAATTAATTTACAATTTCAAATGTTAATCAATTATTTGATTGACTTATATTAATTATTAAATAAAATGTAAGATACATATATAAACCTAAGATATTTAAATATTTTAATTATTGTGAACATAAAATTTAAATATAGTTTTTTTTTATAAGCCAAAAAAATATATTGAATGAAGTACAAGGGATACTTCAACCCAATCCATGAGGATGAGAAAAATAGCGGAAGAAAATACAAGCGAAGGAAATACAACCCAGAACAAAAAGAAAAACCCCCCTCACCAAGGAAGCACATCTTAGTAGAATATGCCTCGTTAATTAATACCTTTCCAAGAAAACCCCCTTGAAAAAACCTGGAGAAGAAAAAAGAGTACACATTCTAGAAAGCCATAGCAACGGGAATTACAAAGCCCACCCACAAAATGAATATATAGTTGTTTAATATATAGTAGTTTGTTTTCTAAATGACAACATTGTCTCTCTCCCTTTGTTACCTTGTATGGTAACATGAACATATTTTTAACCAACTATTTTTAACGTGAGGACACTAGTTTGAATCCTGGAACAATTATTTATTTAGAGAGACTGTCATAATTTCCTGAACGAGTTTACACCACTAAAAAACATACATTTAGAATAATTTAAATAATAAAAATTAATATTGTTTGAATTTCAATAATAAATAAACATGTCTCTATTAATCAACAAATTTTTTATGTCTCTAAATTATGCATTCAAAATTGAGTGGAATGTAGATTTTGAATAAGAACATGATGGAGTGTCATTCCGCTGAACCTTGAGAGAAGTGAGCGTACCATACCCTACTATTCTGTAAAAAAATTCATCTTATTAGACATACAACATGATTATTTAATATCAATTTAAAATTTTACTTGACTTAATTTCTTAAAGCTTAATGTTACTTTCTTATGTAATTTATTATATAATATTAAAAAAATTATTCACTTCTCTCTTATTCAATTTAATGAATTGTGAATCTATATCTTCATCGATTTAATCACCCGTTCAATTTTTAAAATATTACTTTATATTTATTTTCCAATTGTAATTACTTTTCACGTAAGATAATTCTATTCAGAGAAATGGAATATTAATCACATTTTGATGGAGTTAATTTTTTTAGTAGATTTTTTTTCATACACAATACTTAAATCAGAAACATTACTTAAAAAAAATTTAGCATGCACAACTTTAAAGAAATTTGTTTTATAACTTTTTGTCTGTGTCCTACACAGGAATTATAGCTACAACCACCGTTGGATCGCCATAAGACCTAACGGGTCCATCACAAGAAGTTCAAACACATGAACCCATCATAATCCTTTTTCTATTAGCACATGAGATTGTTGAAATGTCATGTATGCTACAAAACAACATTGCCCACTAGCAATCATTCCCCTGACTGAAATATCATCATACTTCAACAAATTAATTAGCATATGAGGTTATTTGTAAGATCTAGTTTGTAGTGTCAACTGTCAAAGATTTCAATTGGTTTAACTATGTTTGGTAATTTAGTTCTCAATCCAAAAAAAAGTAAATTTCACAACACTATTAGCTTTCCAACAAATTAATTGCTTTCCTCATATCAAGGGCTATCCTAAGAAAAGTTAATTTGATTAGAACCCTGCAGCAACTTGTTCTTTCAAAATCTCGATTTTTTTTTTATAATAGGTAATCTCTACTACTGAACATAATCATGTTCGAGCCAGAATCATTTACATCTTAATAGGACTTGCTCTCCTAACATGAGTTTTTTTCATTCACAAGACTCTACCTGATACATTTTTTAAAGTGAATCAAAATGTACTATTATTTTTATGAAACTCAAGATGTACTACTTGAACCACTCACCCATTGATTTTTCAAAAACTTGATTAAAATCGCTTTATTACTTATCTGGGTTGAAAATAATAAGCTTTATTTCTTAAAGTGAATCAATATTCTTTATGCATGTCGGGGTTGAAAATAAGCTAACAGGAAGCTTTTCTGCACTTTGAAGTCATGATAATAATCATTTGTGCGAGAAATTTGACATGATCGAAACTTCTTACTCTCTCTCTATAATGAAGCAACATTTTCTTTTTTCTTATTCTATGAGGATGAAATGACCCTCTTTGTTTTAAATGCAGTTTTGTTTCTTCCTTCCTTTTTTTCCTGATATGAATAATTGTGGATCATGCACACGATTATATTTTTTCTCCGGTTCAAATTACATCTGATTTTCTTTATATCCTAGACGACCCTACCATTAAGGCTTAAATAAGTTTTTGGTCCCCAACCTTTACTAAATGCTTGGTTTTCGTCCCTCGCCGGAGTAAAGGTGGGTTTTAGTCCCTAACCTTTGTCAAATGGTTTGGTTTTGGTCCCTCCGGAGCTCTTGGTCAACGCCGGAGCTCCGGTGGCCCATGTGGCATGGCCACATGGGATTAATGAGGCCAGGTGGAATAATTTTTTTTATTAAAATTAAAAAAAAACAAATTAATCTCTCTCTTCATCTAATTTATTTATCTTCCTAACTAATTAATTAGGTACATCATCACTTTCAACACAATATAAATGAATCATAATAAAGTAACATTGACTCCAGGTGCTAATTGTTTCAAAACAATATCTCCAATTATTTTTCCAGATAAATCTTAGTAGCCACACCAGTTAGCTCCTACGCAGATCTCAGCATACAGAGCACTTTAATTCGCCAACCAACAATAAGCCAAAAATTCATCCTTGATTGATCCTTGACTTCTTCATTGATCCCTTTTCCCTCATCCCCTGTTGCAACCCAGAAATTCATCCCAATCTCCTTCTCCTTACCCCGACCCAGACCAAAACAAATTAACCCACACCCATCTCTGTTAATAAAAAAGAAAAGAACATATACGAATTGGAGAAATTAAGCAGAAGAACAAGTTCAGGTTGAAGACCCAGATGTGCTACGTGGGCTTCGGGTTTCGATGGATCTTGCAGCTCTTCTCCGTCGACCTTCCCAGCCCCAATTTCAAGCCACCCCTCTTCTCTCTGATAATGGCGATCCCACCCACCGCCGCCACCCTTCACCACCCAATTTCAAACCACAAGTCTCTCTCTCTCTCTCTAACTCACTTCCCTCTCTTCCCTTCTCGCTTAGAAGTGGTGTTAGTACACTTGAGTCAAGAGGACGACAGATCTGGCTGTTCCATGACACAGCGGTGGTAGATCGACGACAGGGAAAGATTACGACGGATCTGATTGTGGGTAGATGGCGTAGTGGAGTACCCACCATTTTCACATTCATGGGGCTGGGGGGGGATTCGCTGGTGATAGGTGGGAGTGGGATGAGAAGAAGGAAGAAGAAGATGAAGGGAATTATGGGTGCGGTTTTGAAGATGAAGAAAATGGTTAAATTTCTAGGTTTAGAAGATGAACTTCTGCCTTATGGTGTTTTAATGTTAAGGAATGAATGAAATTAATTAGGAGGTAATTAGGTTTTTATTACTGAGATTAATTCTCATCTGTTTTTAATTTAATTTTTTTATTTCCACCTCACCTCAATAATCTGATGTGGCAATGCCACATGGGCCACCGGAGCTCCGGCGTTGACTAAGAGCTCCGGAGGGACCAAAACCAAACCTTTTGACAAATGTTAGGGACTAAAACCCACCTTTGCTCCGGCGAGGGACGAAAACCAAGTATTTAGTAAAGGTTAGGGACCAAAAACTTATTTAAGCCTACCATTAACAACCTGTATATTCATATACAGGTAAGAACTTGGTACTTTCTCTTTGTCATCACTTGATCACTTTTTTTGTCAAACTTTTTGTTTTGGTCAATGGACTAAGATTTATTAATCAAAGCCCAAATGGGTAGGGCAGGATAGTACAAGGAAAGCGGTCCAATAGTACAATACAGCTCAGTGGGCATACTTAAGAAACATTCCGAGCCCAAAAAGGAAAACCCACATTCCTAGTTCTACCCCATCTGCCCAACAAAAGCCCGTAGGCGGAGGAACCTAAGCTCAGGGAGGGGTCAACTACCACCTGGGTCAAAAGGTATTGATCTTCCAAGGCTTTCAAAATTCCTTTGGTGGAGGGGCTCCATGTCTCTACTAAGGAGCCTGGCTAGTAGAGGTGGAGGATTGAGAGACCAATTAATCGGGAGTTCGTTCTGGAGGTGAAGATGGGCTACAAAGTGGGCAGTTTTGTCAAACAACCACTTATCCCAAAAGCTTAAGCTATTGGGTAAGGGTCATTTTAATAGTTTTATATTATTCTAACACGCCCCCTCACACAAGAGCCCTTTGGGCTTGAAGCGTGGATAATGCACAGGCCCGCCTACCATGTGCTTAATTAAATTCCACTTTTTTTAATTAGAAAGTGATGGGAGCAGGGATCGAACTCTAGACCGCTAAGTCATAGAGGCTCTGATACCATATAAGATTGGATACTCTCACCACAAATTGTGTGAGGTAGACAATGTTATTTATAATAAAGAAATTACAGAATATTCTAAGGAATATTA
This sequence comes from Lotus japonicus, assembly GCF_012489685.1. Taxonomy (NCBI): domain Eukaryota; kingdom Viridiplantae; phylum Streptophyta; class Magnoliopsida; order Fabales; family Fabaceae; genus Lotus; species Lotus japonicus. The sequence continues at coordinate 46,301,425 of NC_080046.1, forward strand.
TGAGACATATTACAAAATATATAAATAATAGTAAAAGGAATATCCCGTAGGATATTACACATATTTATCTCTAACACCCCCCGTCAAGCTTAGCGTTGGATTAAGACCAACGCGAAGCTTGGATCTAAAAAGTTCAAACAACGGACGAGGTAACGCCTTAGTGAAAATATCAGCAAGCTGGAGAGACGTGGTCACATGGCGAACAGCTAATCGACCAGAGGAAACCAGCTCACGGACGAAATGACAATCCAAGTCAATGTGTTTGGCATGTTTATGAGCAACAGGATTCTGAGCCATAAACAAAGCACTCTGGTTGTCACTAAGAAGAAGAGGAGTCGCTGATAACCGAACACGAAGCTCATGAAGAAGATTAAGCAACCAAACGAGCTCAGAAGCAGTATTAGCCATGGCTCGGTACTCAGATTCACAACTAGAGCGAGCAACAGTAGGTTGTTTCTTGGCACTCCAAGACAAGAGATTATCACCAAGAAAGATGGCGTAGCCATAAGTAGAGCGACGAGTGTCAGTGCAGCGAGCCCAATCAGCATCACTATAACCAAGAACAACGGGGGAAGAGGTGCGACGAAACGTAAGACCATAGTGCTGCGTGCCACAGACATAACGAAGAATGCGTTTGACAGCCTGAAAGTGTTCAATAATCGGAGCCTGAAGAAACTGACTAACCGTGTTAACAGCATATGACAAGTCAGGACGAGTAATAGTCAAGTACTGCAAGGCCCCAACCAAAGAGCGATAATGCGTAGGATCGGAGAAAGCCTCACCAGAACTAACAAGATGAGAACCGGAAGCCAAGGGTGTCGAAACATGACTGGCCTCAAGCATCAGAGCACGAGAAAGCAAATCATGAGCATATTTGGCTTGACCCAAGAACAAGCCATCAGCAGTATAAGTGATCTCAAGACCAAGGAAGTAGCCAAGCTTACCCAGATATTTAATGGCAAACTCATCATTAAGGCGAGCAATAAACTCAGTCAGAAGAGAAGGGTCACTACCAGTAAGAATTATGTCATCTACATACACAAGAAGATACAGGGTAATGCGTCATTTGTAGAAGAAGAACAAGGAAGGATCAGCCCGACTACACGAAAAACCGTAGCGCAGAAGAAAGGAGCTTAAGCGCTGAAACCAAGCACGAGGGGCCTGTTTGAGGCCGTAGAGAGCCTTGTTTAACCGACACACATGAGTCGGGAAGCAAGGATCAACAAACCCAGGAGGTTGCTCCATATAAACAGTTTCAGTGAGATGACCATGAAGGAAAGCATTTTTGACATCCAACTGATGAAGCTGCCAATCATTGAGCACAGCAAGAGATAAAATGAGGCGTACAGTGGTAGCTTTGACAACAGGACTGAAAGTAAGGGAGTAATCAAACCCTGGAATCTGCGTGAAACCCTGAGCAACCAAACGCGCTTTTAAGCGCTCAACAGTGCCGTCACTATGGAATTTAGTGCGAAAGACCCATTTACTACCAACAACATTGGTAGTGGAAGGACGAGGAACCAAAGTCCAAGTACAATTCTTATGAAGAGCAGAAAGTTCATCCTCCATGGCTGCCAACCATTGAGGATTCTTCATAGCAGATTTAAAACCCTTAGGCTCAGTAACAGTATGCAAAGAAGTAAGAAGGCCAGTAGGCTGAGCATGAACCAAAGCATAACGCGGATTAGGCTTAAAAATACCATTCTGAGATCTAGTCCGAGGTCGAGCAGCATCAGGAGCAAGAGGAACCTGAGCGACAACCGGAGAAGGAGCCGGTGGGGAAGCAGGAGCTGGCGAAGGTGGGGCAGCATGATGAGGAACCGGCGAGGGTGGTGCATCATCATGAGGAACCGGCAGAACATCTGAGTCATCACAAGAAGGACAAAGCAAAAGACCAGTATGTGGGGGACTCTCCCGAATGACGGGTACATCCGGCTGTGCAGATGGAGGTGGTCCGACAGACGGTTCATAAAATGTAGAGACCACCAAGTCATTAGCAGAAGAGGGAGAACCTGCAAAAGGGAAGCAAAATTCATCAAACTGAGCATGACGGGACACATAAGTCCGAGAGATAGCCGGATCAAAGCATTTGAATCCCTTGTGTTGACCGCTGTATCCCAAAAATATGCAAGGAGTACTCCTGGGGCTAAACTTATGTTTCATGTATGGACGCAAGCACGGAAACACCCGACAGCCGAAGGGATTTAAATTAGTATATGTAGGCGCAACATGAAACAGAAGCTGAAATGGAATCTGATTAGAGAGCACCTTAGAAGGAACACGATTAATAATATATACCGCAGTACTGAAAGCATCAACCCAATGGCTAGTAGGGACATGTGAGTGATACAACATAGCAAGACCAAACTCAAGAACATGTCTATGTTTCCGTTCAACTCGCCCATTCTGTGCTTGAGTATGAGGGCAGGAAAACCGATGAAGCACACCCGAAGAAGCAAATAAAGTTTGTACTTTATGATTAGTGAACTCAGTGCCATTGTCACTTTGAAAAACTTTGATCGACCGGGAGAATTGGTTTTCCACAAACGCTTTGAATCGAACAAGAACATCAGAAAAATCAGACTTGCGCTTTAATGGATAAAACCAAGTAAACCGGGAAAAATCATCCACAAAAATAACAAAGTAAGAAAAACCATCAACGGAAGCAACAGGAGATGGTCCCCACAAATCACAATGGATAAGGTCCAAAACTGCAGAAGCTCGTTTATTATTATCATAAAATGCTAAACGTTTACTCTTAGCCATCTGATAAGAAGTACAACAGATAGGCTTAGGCAAAATAGAGGAAACATTAAAACAACCAAGTTTATGCAATTGTTGAATAATTTCAAAATTGACATGTCCTAATCGTGAGTGCCACAATTCAAAGGAGGCACGAGGTAATGGAGAACTGGTAGTAAGCAGCGCCTGCGATCCTTGGTCAAGCACATAAAGTCCGTTATCACATTGGCCCCTTCCCAGAACGGCGCCTGTCTGTCGGTTCTGAATAACAAAAGAATCATCCAGAAAAATAGCTTTAGCATTATGTTCACGAGACAATTTGCTAACAGAGACAAGATTTTTAGTTAGCCGAGGCACAACCAAAACATTAGATAAAGGAACAGAATGTGAAACAGAACGAGAACCAATATGAGAAATATGTAAACCAGCCCCATTACCAACAAGAACACGATCATTACCGGAGTAATCCTGAGAGTCCGTCAGCTGAGATAGAGAAGGAGTCATATGAGAGGTGGCACCTGTATCCATATACCAGTCGGAACGGTTGGAGTTGTCCAATGAACAACCCGCAGCAAAAGATTGAGCCAAATTGGCAGACTCAGAAGAACGATCCCAGCGAACCGGACACTTATCAGCATAATGGCCCTGCTCACGACAAATTTGACAGCGAGGAATGTAAGAGCCACGACGACCAGAGCCACCATTATTGCGACGCTGACGAGATCCACCATTAGAGTTGCCACGATTTCCACCCCGAGAACCACCACCATAATTACCACGGTTGCCACTAGTGGAAGACTGATTGCCAGAAGAGCGAGTCTGATTGCTCGCATGGAAAACAACAGGTGGAGGAGTCACTGATTCCTCAAGAGAAGCCTGAAAAATAGCATGGCTCTCGACCTTACAAAGAATGTCAGTAAAGAAAGGTAAGGGTACCTGATCAAGCTGTCATGTGGAGAAATTTGTGTATGAGGGGCCAAGACCACGAAGAAACCAGTGAACTTTGTCATCATTAGCGACAGGGGCACCAATAGCAGCCAATTGATCACAAATAGTGCGGAATTTCCGTCCATATTCAGAAACGGAGAGGGAACCACGACGCATGAGTTGTAGCTCATCACGAAGACGCAGTTCACGGGCCTTGCTGCGTGAAACATAAGCAGAATGAAGAGCAGTCCAAACATCCCGGGCAGTGGTAGCACTGAGGGTCTCAGATAAAGCTTCATCAGTCAGTGAGGATAGAAGAAGACTGTTGACGTTGCGATCGCGAGTCTGCCACTGAGCAAAGGAAGGATTTGGACCTGGAACAGCACGCAAACCAGGAGAAACATTCTGTGGCACAAACTCCGGTGGTGGATCAACGGTAGGATCAACAATGTCATAAAGATTTTGATTCTGAAGAAGAGCCGTGACCTGTTTACGCCAGAGAAGAAAATTATCTGATTTTAGTTTCACTATAATCATATGCACCAAAGTGTTGAAGGAAAAAGTCGGAGGTGTAGCGTCCGAAGCCATGGGAAAGAGAACACAATTGTCCCAAAAATAAATAAATAAATAATCTGCCAACAAGAAAGACAAAATAGCTGGTGCAGGAACAAGGTGTGTGGGACAGCACGGTCAACAAGGCTTGGGGTTCGGGCACGGAAATCGATGATGCACGGAATCTAGGCACAAGTGGCTGGCGGTTGTCTGACGGCGCGGAAAGAAAGGACTTACGACGTGCTGGCTCGTGTCCCGCGTGGCTGGCAGCAAGGAGACAAAAGCTGTCGGCGGCAAGAGACAAGAACGAGGGATGATGGGAGTGCACACGGAAAGCAAGGGGAACAAACACAAGAGCAGGACACGAAGCACGAGGCTGTCTAGCGGTGCAGCAGGAGACAGTTTGACTGGACGCGTGTCTGGCGGCTGCACGTGTCTAGCGGCGCAGAAAGACAAGGTGCTGGCTGGCGCGGAGCACAAGGCAGCAGTAGTGTACGAAAAACACAAGAAATTAATGGCTGCAACAATTAAACCAGAGAATAAAAGAGAGAAAGGATAGTGGCGGCACAGAGAGGGTTGGTAGGCTAGGGTTTCAACCTAAAACCTGATACCATGTAAAACAACCACTTATCCCAAAAGCTTAAGCTATTGGGTAAGGGTCATTTTAATAGTTTTATATTATTCTAACAAGTTTGATTGGCGTCCCTCAAAGGTGCAGTCTTCCTGGTTAAGGAAAGCATGTCTGATTGTAAGCATCGGGTTGGGCTGTTCCTCATGGAAGATGGCTCTGTTCCTACCTTTCCAGATTGCCCAAAGAGTGCAGATGAGCAAGGAGAGTTCTGTACCCGTGGTTGATAATTGTTGGTATTTGGTTGCCATTTGCAGGAGCCATATGTCAAAGCGTTGGAGCCCCTCGACTGGGATAGAGAGTTGTAGAGGGGACCCGAACCAGACTGCCCGAGTCCATGGACATAAAAGCAGGGTATGCTCGATTGTTTCTACCGCATTATTGCAGATTGGACACACTTCAGAGGTGGCCATTCTCCTGCGAAAAAGGTTTCCTTTTACTGCTAGAGAGTTAGTTAGTGCACGCTTTCCAGCAAAATAGTTTAAGCTTCTGTGGGGTTTGACTTCCCCAAATTATGTTCCATAGCTCACTAGGCGCTTGGTGGGAAGAACTAGTATCATTGGAAACCGATGGTGAAGAGACTCTGGAGACATGGTAGCCTGTTTTGATGCAATATTCACCTGACTTGTTATGGGGCCATATCAGTTTATCTGTGTCGCCTACCAGGCCCAGGGGAGTTTGGAGAACTTTGGACGCAACATGTTCTGGGAGCATTGAGCGAATTTTACTCACATTCCATCTCCTACTGCTCTGATCAATAAGTTCTTTGACGAGGAGTTCTTGACCATTTGTCCACTGCTGGAGATTAGTCCCATCCCAAACCCAAGAATCTTTCCAAACGTTGACATGATCTCCGGTGGCGATACCCCATCTGCACTTGGCTCAAAGGAAGTCCCTTCCAGCCAGAATGCTCGACCACATCCAGGAAGCCTTCTTAGGCTTGGGAGCATCCAAGAATTCATGATTTGGAAAATAAATGGATTTCAAAACTCGGACCCACAGTGCGCTTGGATTCACCTGAATTCTCCAAGCCTGTTTGGATATATGAGCCAGGTTTTGGTGGATGAAGTCTCTAGATGTATACTATGTGACATTATGGCCTAAGTGTTCTTTTATTGATAGTAATGTAAACGAAGCCCCAATCATATTTACATGTCCTATCTACAATAAATAATAAATTAGCCTTACCCAAATAATTGAAACAATAATTTTTTTTATTGTTACATGATAAAGATAGGCCCGTTAGCCCAATAGACCAAGTCCATAATTAAGGTAATTATCTTCAGGTTTGTTACAATTTTGCTTATATATACACATCAAGGAAACACTCATCAAGTACACACTATCTCTTCAACTCTAATCCTTACATTTGGTGCTCACCACATTGCTGGATACAATGATAACGGTAAACTGTATTCTCACTCATCTCTCCTATGGTGAATGTAACAGCCTTCAGTATCTATGAAGAACACGAGAATACATACCTCTAGCATCTTCAGTAACTAAATAATTAAAGCCTTCTAATTTGGGCTAATTCAATGTTAATCACTACTAAGAACAACTAAAAAAGACAGACATAGTATAAACACTCATAATGGAATCATATTAGCACAGCGTTGAGTTCCCTCCTTTAGCCTTACAAGAATATATAAACACTCAAGCTAATAGCAGAGCGATATATCACAACTTCAACAATTATTAATGACAAGAGAAGTCACTGCACTACCCTCAATAATTTAAAAACATCATTTTGATCTTAATACAGAGAGCACGAGAATTTCCAGAAAAAAAACTAGAATTAAAAGGAAAAAGTTTCAATTATAATTCCTCCAATATCAAGAAAACAAAGGCCAGCCAAACAACAACTTGAAATTTTACTTCTTAATATGCTCGTTCTGTGAAATATACAAAAAACAGGCAACAAGCAATGAAAATAGTATCAAGTATCAACAAATTACAAGAAATGACACACACAAAGGAAAACAAAAATCTATGGAACTAGGTTAAAGGCTCAGCACTAAGATACAGGTAAACAGCCTCTATCAAAAACAAAAGGTGATGACAAATCAAAATCCTTAAATGCTACAAAAGAAAATCAGGAATTACTGGTGTTTGGGAAACCACATTTAAGGGTGATTCAGCTCTTTGATGAGTTTTGCGCCTACCATGGCGGTGGCTGCTCTTTTTCTTTACCTTCTGACCATGTTCTTCCCCTTCAACAATCTTATCCTTACCTCTCCGCCTTCTCTCTTTATGACCATGATTTTCACTGGTATTTGGGTTTTCAGTATCAGGCTTTTCTGCATCACCTAGATTTTCTTTCATTTCAGAGGATGTGCCTAGTTTCTTCTTCTCTTTCCGCTTACTAGATGACTTATCAGAAGGATTGCCTCGAGACAAACTCGACCTGGTTTCATTTCCTAGAAGAGCATCTTTTACAGCAACAGAAAGAGAATCATTCCTTGGCTCGGGGCTTTTGACTGAAACTGGTGCAACATCCCCATCATCCAATTTCACCACAACAGGCCTGGGCTTCATTTGGTTTGTCTTTTTCTTCAAAAGAAGTGATTGCTCTGTCAACTTGGCTAGCTCTGCAGCTTCATCATTATTACTGTTTGACTTTGGGTCATTTGCAGGAGGATAATCTCTTGGAACAATCTCACCCTTCTCTGAAGGAAGGTAATACAATCCATGCCGCTTCCGGTGTTCAAGCAAGGATGTAGATTCATTTGATGACCCTGACTCTTCATTTTTCAAAAGATTAGATGAAGAAGCATCAGAAGTAGTGGCAAAGTGAGGGCCCCCAGTGCTAAATGAACTTGATGTGGGTAGCTCAATATCACCACATATAGCTTTTAAGTCATCAAGATTCTCCTTAAGATCCAATCCATCTGGTACAGCAACTCTTCCCTGTGCACTTACCGAGACTGGACCAAGTTCCACAGAAAAAGCATCACGCATCAATTTGATAATAGCTGAAACTTGAGTATATTTCTTGTCCATAATATCCGCATTCTGAACTGAATTGTCAATTATTTCAGCTTTAATCAACTGAACAAAGCTAAGTATGTTACGAGCTCTCTCCAGCACTTCAACATCCGGGTTTGCTGCTAGTGGACCAAAAACCAATTCAATTCGACTTAACAGGCTTACAATAGATTCACGTGAGAAATCCTTCTTTGCCAAAAGAGAATGTGTAAATGTCTGACCATCAGTGAGAACTCCATCAGTGTCGTTTTCAACCGAAAGATCTTCAGAAAAGTCAGCTGTGTTTCTTGGGTTAAACCCCTCATCCTGTTCATAATTTGAACCTTGACCTGTTGCTAATTCAGGAGCCTCAGGGTTCTTTTTTACACTATACAAGTTAATAGCAGAATTTGAGGATTCACAATCACCACCATCATTTTGCAAAAGGTAACATTCCAAGAAAAAAATTAAAACCTTGAGAGAAGCATTAATATAAACTACTCTTATGGATGGTGGCAAGAGATTGGTACGAGGTTGTAGGAGTGCATCCATGAGCTCCAATGGATTGCTAGCAACCTCAACATACTCCCCTGAAACCCAAGCAGCAGCACACAATATCCTATGCAAGTACACATTACCTAGCAACGCCGGATCAATCAACAAATCGCGACCAACCCGAACAAGCTGCGACCTAGCATCCTTAACTCTCATGCCAATATCAACAAGCTGATTCTCAATCTCCTCACCCTTTTGACAATTAGGAATCGTAGCCATTTCTCCAAGAAGAGACACATACCAATCAAAGTCAACAATGATCTCATACACATTCCTACTACATGTCACCAAAATGGAACCTAAAATCTCATTGCAAAACTCCGGGTCGGATTTCAATGCATAATTCAGCAACACCCTGGATATCTCCACCACATTGCTCTCAGACACCATCGCCATCAACAAACACAGCGATTCAATTTTGATGTTAGAATCGTCATCACTCAACGACTTAATCACAGCTTCCTTGTTCTCCAAGACTGCCCACGAGTGTCTCGTTGCAGCAACTGAAAGTGCTTGCAACCCCAGATACCTGAGATTGGGATCCTGATCAGCAAGAAACTCCTTCACCTTTGCAACAGCAAGGTTAACAGCAGAATCATAATCCCCATCATCACTAAAGCAAGTTAGCACAGTCCTCACACACTCAAAAACCAATGACTTAGCCCCAGATCTTCTCATGTGATCACAAACAGGCTCAACTATCCTCTTCCCCAACCTAGGTTCCAATGGAGCCAACTTTGAAAATATCTTCAACACCTTAATGAGAACCCAATTGTTCTTAGATTCAACCAAAACCCTATGAAACTCCGGCGCGAGCGGGAGATACGATCGCGGGTCCCTCGCGGCAAGCTCGCAGAAAACGCCGATCACCGCGGTCACAACCTGAGGGTCGGAGCTTTCTAGATTCTCCACCAATCGCTTGAAGCAGACCCTGACAGCGTCAGGGTACTTGTCAAAGATTCTCAAAACGACGGCGATTGCTTTCTTCTTAACGTAAACCCTAGAAGATGAAAGGAGGTTGAAAATCTCCGGGGTGAGGTCTCTGGCGAGATCGGTGGTGGCGATGTTGGAGAGGCAGTGGAGGGCGAGGGAGGGTTCAAAGGGGTTGTTCGCGGCGGAGAGATCTTTGCGAAGCTGGTTGGTGATGAGGAGGAGAACGGGGGTGTCGTCGTGGAAGGAAGTTGCGGCGGCGTAGTAACCGATTCTCTTGTGGGAGAATCGCGAGGAGGACATGACTTCGACGACGTGGAAGGAGGCCCAGGTCATGTCGACGCCGTGGACGGCGGAGAGGTAGGTGAGTTTTTCGAGGGCGGTGGATTTGGTGCTGGGGTCGGTGGATTTGATCTCGCGGCGGATTTCTTCTGTGGCTTTGGAGATGGCGGTGGATTCCGGGAGGAGCTGGAGGCGGAGGGATTTGATGAGATCTTCCAGTGTGCGTTGGAAGAGATTGTCCATGATCGATGAAGATGAGGACCCCGCCATGGATGGAGGAGGAGAAGGAGGAGGAAGTGACGATTGCCACCGTGATGGTGAGGAGAAATTAAACTCGAACTGGTGTTGTTGTTGTTGTTGGTGGAGCAGGATTTTGTAATTGCTTGGGCCAGCCCAATATCAAAGGCCCATGTAAATTAATGAATTTGTAAACCAATTTATTTGAGAATTTTGACCCAAAAAAAATCTAATTGAGAATAATTTTGTAAGAATAAAAAATATAATTTAAGAATTATTTGCATATGTTGTTGTTCATTTGCAAAAAATTTGGATGAGTTTCATTAGATCCTAATTTGTGGTGCGGTAGAGGGAAATGATGTTTTGCAATGAAAACAAACACGAAATGGCTTATGTAGTACGTTAGTAACATATGATTATTTGACTAATGGTGGGAATCATAGTCAACGATTGTTGAAAATGATTTAGAAGTGTGGTGCGTATGAGAATAATCATTTTTTCTTATGGCTCATTGGAAAGAATGCTCTCCAACTAATTTTATGAGGCCCATGTCAAGTCACATGTGATTGAATTTGTGTACAAGTTTCACACATGTTTTAAAAATGAATTTCTTCCATTGCCAAGTCTCTCATTTAGAACCTCTTACAAACACAAAATCATCCTTAAACCAATTCTTAGAGGATTGGATATAACTTTCTATAATCTTCCTTCCTATGTGACTTGATAATGTTATGAAACATTCGCCAAAATCAATACATTAAAAAAAATTGGGGTTGGGATTAAGAAATTGTTGAACATAATGATACGACCTCACAAAAGCCCACGAGTTTAAATGTAGTTAGGATGAATATATTTTTTAAAATAATCATGTATCAAAGTAGTCAAATGGCACTATAAACTTGAGTTATGTGAACACATAGGTGTACATAAAAAAACTCTCAGTCCATTTAAACAAGTGTGTATTAAGGTTCAAGATGAAGATATAATATTTTTTAGATAATTCGCCACTCGATGTTACTTCTATGGTACCCATCACTTAGTTATATGAACTGAACAGATAAGAGAAACTACACTCTTATACCCCCATAATCTATCCAATCTCATCGAGTAATGAATTTGAGATTTTAAGAACACGCTTACCATACATATGTTCAATGAATTGAAAATCTGTAGGAATGAGTTTAAAAAGTTAAGGGCTAGAAGGGTTCCTTAAAAACTAGTTCAATGAATTGATATTTCAATCTCCATCCTTATAATCCCTAACCACCTTTGGCAGTCATTCATCTTACGAAGGAAGAAACTCTCATGGATCGAAGAGGGTTTGAAGCGGCTTCGGTTCTGTGCTCTAAATTTGAATTTTCATCATTATTCTCCTCACTCAATTCTTCTCATATATAGCATGTCATCGGCATATGATTCGTTGACTAGTGATGAGAATCTTGGTCATAGACTTGGAAAATGATTTGGAAGTGTGGCACGCCTGAGAAGGTTCGATTGGTTAATTGGAAAGAATGCGCTTCTTCTAGCCAACTTTACAAGGCATCATTGTCATCTCAACATCCAAACTATGAAAATGTTATGGAGGACTTGGATCACATGTTCCAGCATTGCTCGCGCTCTAGGGATGTTTGGGCCTTTTTTTGAACTCGATTACCTGCGATTCTAGGGAGTATAACGTTTTCATATTGGTTCTTCATGTTGTTGCAGCAATAGTATAATACTTTTGATGTAGTAGTTTTTTGGTAGCTTTGGAAATGAAGAAACAACTTGTTTTTTAGGATCGAGAATGACTTAATAATTTTGTTTTTTGTTATATTTTGCGTGTTCTTTAGGATTGCCATAGTTGGAGCTCGTAGTGATTGTTGTTGCAAATCCAACTAGGGTGGTGCGTCTACAGTGGATAAGAGTTGGCTTCTAGGTGTGAACAAGATGGGTGGTGGAGGGGCCATCGTGATCTGAATGAAAGATTAATTTCAGATTTCTCGAGTAGTCTTGGTGAGAGGGATTCGTTTCTTGCAAAGTTAGTAACTGTGAAGTTTGATCTTATGCATGCTTGAAAGTAGGGGCATCATGAGGATACATGTAAGTGTGATTGTAATGAAGTAACAAATGTCATTACCAACAAAGATATACATTCATAGTCACTGATTTAGGGAGAAGATTATCAACATTTGTGACATGTTGTTAGAGATTGGATAGTCGTTTTCTCCTATGTTCCTCATGAGCTTAATTTGGTTGTGGATACATTGACTCGTCATGCATCTATTGTTGCATATCATTAGCCGACATGGAAGCTTCGTTCCTCTTACTTGATCTCGCGTTTTTGTCAGAATCTTCTCATTTAGTTTTTTATTTTTCTAAATGTCAAAAAAAAAACTGAAAAAATTAAAATCATATAATCACCAAATTTAAAACTAGAATTTAAAAATAAACCTTAGATAAACCAAAATGACATAATTACTCAAGTACGGTTGATCTATGAAGAAACACAACTTTCCTCTTCACATTTATATTCTCAATTTCTCATATCCATGATCGCACCTTGATCCCAATCTAGAGTGTTGTTCCAAATCTCTCTCTCACCATGGCCAATGTCTCCGTAGCCGCGGAGTGGCAGCTCCTCTACAACCGCTACTACCGTAAGCCCGAGCTCTACCCAATGCGCTGGCGCCACGTCGACCTCGCCCGCAACAAACTCGCCGCCGCCCCCTTCGGCGGCCCTCTCGCCGTCATCCGCGACGACTCCAAGATCGTCCAACTCCACGCCGAGTCCGCCCTCCGCAAACTCCGCCTCTTCTCCTCCTCCGGTCAACCCCTCGCCGACACCGTCTGGCGCCACCCCGGCGGCCGCCTCATCGGCATGTCATGGACCGACGACCACACTCTTATCTGCGTCGTCCAGGACGGCACAATCTACCGCTACGACGTCCACGCTCATCTCATCGAGCCTAACCTATCCCTCGGTAAGGAGTGCTTCGAGAGCAACGTCGCCGATTGCGCTTTCTGGGGAAACGGCGTCGTTTGCATCACTGAGGCCAATCAGCTTTTCTGCATCGCCGATTTCAAAAACCCTGAGTCTGTGAAGCTTGCTGATCCGGGGATTCTTGAACCGCCGCGGTGTATGGCTGTGATTGAGCCGCAGTACACTATTTCCGGCAATGTTGAGGTTCTGCTTAGCGTTGGCGAGGGAGAGGAGGATGCCGCGGTGCTTGCTGTCGAGGAGGACGGCGTGCAGCGGCTCGGTGTTGAGATGCTCCGGGGACCGCTGCAGAAGATGGTGGTGTCGCGCGACGGCAAGTGGCTCGCGTCGTTCACGCACGACGGGAAGCTCTTGGTCACTACGTCGGATTTGACTGAAATCATCATTGAAAGGGAGTGTGAGGTTGGCTTTTTGAATTCTGTTAATTGGAATGTGTTTGTTATTATAATGATAAATGTTGCTTGGCTTGAACTTTGAACTGTTGTGAATTTTGGTCTTCCAAGTGTTGGGAGATTGGAGGATTAGTTGTAGTTTGAAAGTTGACATTCGGTGTCTCATTGTATATCGGTGAAAGAAGTGAGTAGGTGTTGTGTGAAATCTGAGGGATATGTGAAAGGCATGATAATTGAATGCTTAGCAATTTTGCATTTGTATGTTTCATGAACAAACAATAACAGAAGCTTAATCTGCTAGGTAAAGACATGATTTATATTATATATCTAACAGGATGCATGTTGCATAAATTTGAATTTACATTTCAATAAATTGATTGCTATTTTGGAAATGAGGTTGCAACTCAAGCTTATTTGATTCTTTTAGATATGCTACCTGCAACATGTCTTAAGTAACACAATAGGGGTGTATCTAAGCTTTAAAGAGGCATCCATAATTTTTATGATCAAATATCCTTTTACTCTAGGGTTGGATCAGCAGCCTATACAGCGCCATTAGATCAATAATTGCTTTTATGCATGCAGTCAGCTCTTCCCCCGGAGCAACTTGCTTGGTGTGGCATGGATGCTGTGCTGCTTTACTGGGATGATATGCTTTTAATGATGGGTCCTGATGGAGAGCCAGTTTCATACCTTTATGATGAGCCAATCTTTCTTATTCCTGAGTGTGATGGAGTGAGGATATTGTCCAACACTAGCATGGAATTTCTACAGCGCGTGCCTGATTCCACTGTTTCAATCTTCACAATTGGCAGCACATCACCTGCAGCTTTGCTATATGATGCGTTGGATCATTTTGATAGGCGTAGTGCAAAGGTACTGACTTTGTCTTTTTCACTCTATATTTCTGAAATTTTGATTGCATGTAGAGTTTATATGTCTGGAACTTTCAAGTGTCAGCTAATGTATGTCATTGGTTAAATTCAGATATCTACTCCCTGCTAACTTATAGATTTGGCTTTGTCTCCTACTTCAAATTTTTAGCTTAAGGCTGCTGACTCTATGTGCATGTGTTTGTGTGTTTCAAGAGTAAAGACCTTAAAACTCAAGTCACTTGTCTGGATAATTCTCAATAGGCGACAATCACTATATTAAGCATTAGTTTTACATATTTTGTTATGTTGTCTTTGTCAATTTGTTTTGAAGAAATTCTAAAAGGAGTTTAACTAGTAGCTCTAGAATTGAGTCTTACTGTGGGTTTTCTTCATTTAATAGCCTGTGCTGCTTGTTCTGATAGATATATGCTTCTTTTTTTGGTATATATAGTTATATGCTTCTAATTGAGCCTTGAGTCTTTCTTTGATAATATTAGATGATTAGTTTCCAGAACTATCGGCAGTTTTGATTTCGTCATGAGAAGTCAGTCATCCAGCCAGTGACAGCTGACATTCTGTTATTGAGGGCAGTTACTAACTAATTCAGTTAATAACTGATTCCTAAAGTAACTGGTTCCCTTCCCTCTCTTCTATAGTTCCCTGTTATAAATAAGACAAGTGAAATAACTTTTCATAATATGAGAACAGTTAAATACAGAAGATTCAGATATGGTCTTTTGTGTTCTTTCTCTCCTTTATCTTTCTTACATGGTATCCTGAGTTCGTGAGATCAATTATGGCTATTTCTTACAGGAATTTGTAAAAATTTATTTATTTATTTATTTATTTATTTAGGTGTAGCCTTTTATTCAATTGTAAAATTAGATTATCAAGATTATACTATGTTGAGCACTGTGATGCTATTTTATTCGTATATTACACAATAGAATCTAGTTGGAAATTGGATTTTTTACTCAATTTTTCATGTAATGAAGGTCTGTAACATTGCAAACTGATTTTATTTTATAATAAGCATCTCATTTAAATGCTTAAATATGTCTTGTGGAGTATTGGAAATGCAGACCATTTCTTTCGATTGACTGTAACTTTATTGGACTTCAGTTTAAAGCTAAAGAACAGTGGCTATTATTCCCATTAATGAATCAAACTAGCATTTTGTGGATGGTTTACAAACATATTTTTGGGATAAAAATCAAGGGAAAGAAGACCTTAGTTGATGTGTCAGGTCTTTGTAATTTAGTTATGGCATCATCAAACAGTTCATACCTCTAGTCCTAGATGAACGTCTAATTTTCTTACTATTCCCAGGCAGATGAAAATTTGAGATTGATAAGATCATCTCTTCCTGAGGCTGTTGAAGCATCTGTTGATGCTGCAGGTCATGAATTTGATGTTTCACGCCAACGAACTCTCCTGAGGGCAGCCAGTTATGGGCAGGCCTTTTGCAGGTAACATTAATTTGCATTTTCTGCTTGATATACTGATAAAAATGTTATAGAAAATGCTTTATGTCTTTAATGAACTCTTTTCAGTAGTGAAAATCTTAAGAGGGACAAGCATATTTTCTGATATTTGCTCTCGGTAATGATATCCAGTTGACTTTGGCAGCAATTTTCAACGTGATCGTATCCAAGAGATGTGTAAAATTCTGCGGGTCTTGAATTCAGTGCGCAGCCCTGAGATTGGCATTCCTCTTAGTATTCAGCAATATAAGGTTTTTAAGTCTTACTCATTTATCCAGTGCTGAAATTGTCTGTGTTGACGTTGTACTGAATTAGCTTTTGCCATCAGTTGCTTACTCCATATGTTCTGATTGGTCGCCTGATTAATGCTCACCAACATCTGCTTGCCCTGCGGATATCGGAATATCTTGGAATGAATCAAGTATGTATATGTATATTTTACATTTTTTTCATTTTGTTTTGATAGCTGTGTGGCATGCCTGATCAAATACATGGTTGAAACGTGATCTTCTCGAAGTATAGCCTCTGTTACGTGAGCAGAAATTTGTGCATCACTTGTCAGGTCTATGATCTTGCCGCTAATTTCTTTGACAAGATAAAAAAATCCATTAAGGCAACAAGATGATATCAAAGAGTTAGGAGGATAAGAGAACCTACTTAAAATAAAAGGAAATCCAAAAACAATTCAACTCTTTATCATATGTGAGGAAAAACCCTTTACAAAGATGTGAGGATTTCATTGCAAACAAATGCATCAAACTATGGGCATTTATATTTGATGATTCATGGGCCTTCAATTGGTCATGCTTCTCAGCTACTTATTATGTGGGTGGTTAGGTTTTTTAGTCTATTTGTTTGTCTTTAGTGGCATAGGAAACTAGGTATTTAGTTAGCTTAAAAGAACTGCTTTGTCTATCATAAAGTCTGTGTTCTTGCAAAGCTCAAGAATTGAAGATCTAAGAGATGAAGGGAAACAAAAATATCAACGTTGCAAGGTTAGGATTTTAAAATTTGAGGAGATTTGAGCTCTACAGTAAAAGGGAGGCAATGCAATTATACGAAAAATTTGAAAATTCGTAAGTTTATTTTATTTGGATAGATGGATAAATTGTATTAGAGAGGGAAAAGGAAAAATGACAACTATGAGAAGGATGAGAATTCTTCAAAATTGGAAGTCTATATACCGCATAGAAAGTGAAAACCAAGAGTGCTGCCAGAAGTCTCACATTGGCTAGAGATATGACATAGATATTCTTTATAAGGGTCGAGCAACCCTCAACTCTTAAGCTAGATTTTGGGTTGAGTTAGGTCTTCCAAATTCTAATATGGTATCATAGCCCTATTCTAGATCCGTTTGTTGATGGAGACCTCCCATATTTGGGCCACCCCGCAGATGTCTAGTTCTGCAAATTCCACGCTCCAGATGTTAAGCCCTAGGCATGGGAGGGTATGGTAGAAGTCCCACATTGGCTAGAGATATGGCATAGATAGCCTTAATAAAAGGTAGAGCAAACCTCAACTCTTGAGCTAGCTTTTCGGTTGAGTTAGGCCTCCCAAATTGTAATATGGTATCAAAGCCTATCCTAGATTCGTTTGTTGGTGATGACCTCCCATATTTGGGCCACCCGACAGATTTCCAGTCCTGCAAATCCCGCGCTCCGGATGGCCAACCCTGGGCGTGAGGGGTTGCACGGATTAGGATTAGAGTTGCCTCTTGTTAGGCTCTTGATACCATATTAGAATTTGGGAGGCCTAACTCAACCCAAAAGCTAGCTCAAGAGTTGAGGGTTGCTTGATCCTTAAAAGGCTATTTATGCCCTGTATCTCTAGCCAATGTGAGACTTCTAACAGAAACAGTAATGAGCTAGACACTAGCCAAAAACATAACTATATCCATTAGAATTTGGGGCAAGTAACCTTTGAAGATATGAGGATTTTGCTCCAACCACTACACCATAGGATAGTCTTAGGTGCGGCTTGTGTAGTCTTGGCATTGGCAACAATGGTGGGTTGGGCATGAAAAGTCTTGAACCTGCCATTTGTATGGTCCAAGTGGTGACAATGATCAGACTTAGCGTGTTGTTTGCCAAAGTTACCTCCCCTGAGCTGCCACAAGGCTTGGTGTTGGAGAGTCCTGTCCCGAGGTGGAGACAGAACCTAGACTAGGAAAAGAATGGTTACAGACTTACAGCAAGTCAGGAACACTGACTTTTCAAGAGTTTCAGTCTCTCCCTAGAAGTCCCAATCAACAAATCCGGTACTGAATTACACTGGGTCCCCCCTTATTTATTATCTCTAACTAACTAACTAACCATGATGCTATCAGTTAGTTATCGTTACAAGTTATAGCAGTGCGGAAGATTTGCTTCATTGAGGGTTGTTGAGTGATAGGGTGGTGGGCTTCTAGCTTCTCCATTTACTGCATGTGCAACATTTAGGGTGTGTTTGATTTGCTTACAAATGAAGGATTGGGCAACATAAGAGTACTTGTTGCATGTTTAAATATGGTCATGGGACAGGACAAAACAAAAGATGAACAATACAATTGATGTTGCTTTGTCCTCAGTTTTTATTATTGATACCATCTGTGTACATTAGCAGTCTTCTTCAAGTATACATGTGAATTGATGTTTTCTTTTTTTGGTGATTGCTTTTGCGTAGGAGGTGGTGATAATGCACTGGGCATGTGCTAAGATAACTGCTTCATTGGCAATTCCTGATGCTACTCTTCTGGATATTCTGCTTGATAAGGTTCCCCCCCCACCCCACCCAAAAAGGGCACTTTAAGCTCTCTCTGTTTTTTTTTCGAAATGCACTTTAAGCTCTCTTTGATCATTCTATTATCTGCAACTACAGTTGATTACTTCATTTACATTTTTTTTATTTCTCAGTTAAAACTATGCAAAGGCATATCCTATGCAGCAGTTGCTGCTCATGCAGACAAAAACGGCCGGCGGAAGTTAGCTGCCTTGCTTGTTGAACATGAACCTCGTTCATCTAAACAGGTAGTTTTCTTGTTTTCTGGTTATTATGGATACATATTGAATTAATGGCTTATCAATCTTGGCTTCCACCCTCTTCCCAACCAATTTATTGGCTGGTGTATATTGTTTCCTATGTTTTATCCAAGAAAATTGAATTAGTTCAGTGGGATATTTAATTGTTGTACTTTTGTACTCTTTTGTTCAGGTACCTCTCCTGTTAAGCATAGGAGAAGAAGATATAGCCTTGATAAAGGCAACTGAATGTGGTGATACAGACCTTGTTTACCTTGTACTTTTTCATATTTGGCAAAAGGTAATGGCTATGAAAAAGCACTATATCTTAAATGTTGTGAGGTTTGTGATGTATATAGAGCAACATGACTTAATCTCATGCACACATTCTTCGTTTGATGATGCAGAGGCAGCCATTAGAGTTCTTTGGAACTATACAAGCCAGAGCATTAGCACGTGAGTTATTTGTAACATATGCACGGTATGTGACCTAGAACCATATTTCAGAAGCAAGACAGTGTGGATCCTCCTGGTTATATAATATTAAGGTTCACTGCTAGTGCTATCACTTAAGCAAATGAAGAAAAGAAAGGGAAGTGGGAGAGATGGGCGAAATGTAATGCTTAAAATATACCCCCTTATTGTGTTTGATGTTTTAGCAATTAATTTTTGTGACATTTTGATTGTCATCTTACAATTCGAATGAACAATTGCTTCTTTTTTTTCAATTCCATCCTCAACAATTTTAGGGGGAGAAATTAAAGTGAGAACAATAGTTTAGTGAAAAATTAATTGATGAGATTAGGGGTATAATAGGAAATTAGATGATAGTTTAAATGGAAACTAAAACCTCAACTATACTTCTTAGTTTTTGTGTTACAACCTTAAACGACAAACAATATGGAACAGAGAGGAGTAACCTTGATCACATTTATGAATCTTTGTTTTCATGTTACTTAGCTTGGGTATTGTTGTTTCTTTTTGAGATAGTCAAACTGTCAAAGTAGAAACACGTTTTTGAAGTATTCAATGTGTTCTATTGAGAAAGCATACCATACAGCTATTAATAACTAGATCTCAATTTCAGGTGCTATAAACATGAATTTTTGAAGGACTTCTTCTTATCAACTGGGCAACTTCAAGTATGTTTCATTCTTTGCAACAACTCGTATCACATGCATGATTTCTAATTTGGAATGTGTTTATATGAGGAAACAAACATCATAGGTTTATAGGTTGTGTTACCTCAAGGGGATATTTTGAGAAAGTACTGATAATCACTCTCAATCTCAAGTTAACTTCTTGTGTGGAATTTTTTTCTATCTACATATCCTGCAACTACCCAGCATTTTATTATATTCTCTACTTTAGTTTTTTCTTTTTACTCAATAATATGCGTTCTACTTCAAGCAAGGCATTAATCTACTAGAAATTCTGCCGTGCAATTTTCAATAATTTACTAGTCACATCACTAGCAGAAAGTTTATATTGTTATGCCCATTGCATTGGATTTAAGTAATGCTAGCTAACCTAACCTTATATGCCAAATTACCAAATCAATCCATGTAGGATGTGGCATTCCTTCTTTGGAAAGAATCATGGGCACTTGGAAAAAATCCAATGGCAAGCAAAGGATCTCCACTTCATGGTCCTCGAATAAAATTAATCGAGAAGGCTCAGAATCTTTTTGCAGAAACCAAGGAACATACCTTTGAATCAAAGGCAGCTGAAGAGCATGCAAAACTGTTGAGGTGTGACTATCAATTTTTCTTCACATCACTAGATCATAAAATAAAAATTTCAGCAATTTCTTTTGTGGACTTTTGTAATGGTTTGATGTGTAAGTCCATATATTTAGGAACAACCTGTTCTGTTCATATATTGCATTTAGGAAGAAGCTTATTAATATATTTTTGTAGAAACATTCAAACTTTGGTACAAACTGTTAAATAAATCCTTGTTGACTGAATATTCGTGTTGAATAAATAAATATATATATAAAACACTGTTGCTGCTGCAGAATTCAGCACGAACTTGAAGTGACCACAAAGCAGGCCATTTTTGTGGATTCAAGTATAAGTGATACAATCCGTACTTGTATTGTCTTGGGAAATCATCGAGCTGCAACAAAAGTGAAAACAGAATTTAAGGTTGGTAAACTTTAAATCCTAACTGTGGTCCTTGAAAGAGAAATAATGGTTCACTCTTGCCACTTCGCATGAATAATTTGTCAGGAAAATCTAGAAATGTGAAACAACTAGGAACGCTTCTTATTTCCTATGTAATCAGTTCCTCAGGCACACAATTTTGTTTTTCTTATTACTTCAGGTGTCTGAGAAAAGATGGTATTGGCTTAAAGTTTTCGCTTTGGCTACAATCAAGGATTGGGTTGCCCTGGAAAAATTTTCGAAGGAGAAGAAACCTCCAATAGGTAAGTTTTTAAACTGCTGGTGTTTTTGTAGGGAATTTGGAAGAGTAATTCAAACTGCATCTAGCCTTTGAAATTTTATTAACTTCAATGTCAGTTATAGTTGATCAAATTGAAAGCCTTGAACCTGTGATTATAAATACTGGTCAACACTTTAGGTGGATATCTTGTACTCGCACTGTTTAGTGCTTTTCTTCTTTTAATAAAATATTCTCTCCATTTAACCAAAAATGAATACATTGATCATCACTGACATTGAGTTTCTCCTTGATGACAACAACCCTTTTGATGTTTTAGTATAGTTATTCTGTTTCTTGTTCATATTTGTATTAGGTTAAATTTATTTGAATGATTTGGTAATATGAAGCATACTTTAGACGATTATGGAAGCTTTAAGAACTCCAGCTTCAGCCCAAAGCTTCTCCAGTAAATTTGATGGCATTTGTGTGGTGTCCTGTCTTGACAATTTTCAAGGGCATTTAAGTTTATTAATATTCAAATATATTAATTTGTCTCACCATTGCTATGCATATTGGTCTTACAAGGATGCTACTTTTTTTTAGGTTTGAATTCCCGCTGTTTTACTACCTATTATGTTGTATCAAACTTGCTTTTGGATTTAATTTTAAGGTGTGGCTATTTACAAAGTGAAGTTGCATTGCTTTTTTAATAAAGAATTCTGTGATATACTTTGTAGTGTTGGATATTTGTGAAGAAAAAGTATTTAAGAGTAGAAATCTGTTATATTTAATTCTAAGGCGCTGTTTAAGGAAACAAAAGTAGAAATTAGTTATTGAAGAAAAAATATTTATTTTTGAAATATAAAATCTATTTAATACTTATTTTTAAGTCATTATTAGAAGTATTTAGTACAGTGTATTAAATGCTTCTTAACCAATGCTTTAGGGCACTTGTTAATGAGACCCTAGGAAATGCCACATTTTTTTCATATTAACTGTCTATAGAAAGTGAAGAAAAACACATTAGTAAGTGCAATTAATTTTGTTAACTTTCAGAAAATATTATTTTCCTATTTTACCTAAAATGTTTTATCTTCCCGCATGCATTATTTGGATAAACATCAATTAATGCTCTCTTGAAAATCTAAGTGATATAAACAAAATATTTCTCTCTAAGTGGATAGTTCATATGAAACGGATGTAGTATAACAGTGCAGATCAAGCATTTCTGTATATTGCAATGTTAGTAATCGTTCTTTACTATATTTTGGCTGTGCTCTGACGTCCAATGCCTGCATGTTCTGCCATCTACAGGTTACAGGCCGTTTGTGGAAGCATGCATTGAAGCAAATGAAAAGGGAGAAGCTATTAAATATATCCCAAAACTTGCAGACCCTCGAGAAAGAGCCGAGGTATGTTTAATGTTTAGCTTGTCTCAATTGGTATAATTCTCTACTTTTCTGCTTAACTTATTGTTAAGTCCGGTAGAATTAAAAGATTGAAATGCTGTAATAATTAAATATTAGAGTAGCGAGTTCTTTTTTTTTTTTTGGTCGAAAGAGTAGCGAGTTCGAACATTCATTCTTTTTTTTTGTTATTCCATTGCGTTCCACTTAATTGCCTGGAAGGATTGCATAAAGTGTAAACTGTAAACTACTACTCCCTCCGTTCCTATTTATCTGTCCACTTTGAGAAAAATAATCTGTTCCTATTTAACTGTCCATTTAGCATTTCAAGAGAGCATTAAATGATGTTTTTACAACTAATACCCATATCAGAACAATAAATGAAGAAAGATAAAATGCAATCTAAAGGGTAAAAATGAAAAACTA
This sequence comes from Lotus japonicus, assembly GCF_012489685.1. Classification (NCBI taxonomy): domain Eukaryota; kingdom Viridiplantae; phylum Streptophyta; class Magnoliopsida; order Fabales; family Fabaceae; genus Lotus; species Lotus japonicus. The sequence goes on from NC_080046.1 coordinate 46,324,192, forward strand.
ATACTACTTTTATGAAAACCAACAAAATTAATTGCACTCCTTAATATGTGTGTTTCTTCTCTTCCCGGACAGTTAAATAGGAACGGAGGGAGTACCAATTTGACTGTAGCATGTTAGAAGTAAAAGCATAACTAGGGAGAGGCTAAGATATCCCCAAAATAGAAAATCCAAGTAAAGTGAGGAAAGTTATGAGATTAAACAATGCATTAAAGGCTACCAAGCTATGATGCACGGGTACTCCAGTTTGGCCAACGTACCCGTACCCGTACCCGGTGCGTACCCGGTACTTGTACTCTTGGGTACTTCATGGGTACTTCATGGGTACTTAATGCAGACACAATGTATACCAAAATTTGATTTGTTAGTTTTTTAGTATCATTTGGGTACTTTTTGTTATCTCTACTTCTATTACACATAAAAAGCCTATATACTCTACTAATATCTTCAATTTGCATCAATCTATTAGTCAATTTTAGTTACTCAATTTTGAGTTTTCTTTCTTGCATCATGTAAAAATCTCAATTTCTTCCATTTGCTTTGTTATTTTTTATAACAATGTGAATTTTAAGATTTTATTGTATAGATTTTCTCCTAATATGTTGAAAATATAATCATTAAATATATATATACTAACGTACCCGTACCCATGATTTTTTGAAAAATGTCACACCCGTACCCGGGACCGTACCCGTACTCGTGCATCCTAGCTACCAAGTCTCTATGTATAACTTGAAACAACGATTAACAGAGTGCCAAACAGAAGTTATAAACAAGGTCATATGCCATTACAAGCATTACGATCCACCGGATTGCATTGTAGCATGAATTAGAGCTTTTGCCATGAAAGTGAGACTGCCTCAAATTATAGCTTTGCGGAGCATATAATGGAGATCATTTTTCTATTCAAGTACATTTTTGCCCATTTATAATTTGCTTATTGCAGTTTTATATTAACTTTTCTTTAATTTTGGGCAGTCATATGCTAGAATTGGTATGGCTAAGGAAGCTGCTGATGCTGCTTCACAGGCAAAAGATGGTGAATTACTTGGTCGGTTAAAATTGACATTTTCACAAAATGCAGCAGCTTCGTCTATATTTGATACGCTTCGAGATCGGTTGTCCTTCCCAGGTGCCTCGTGATTTTATGTTGGGCAAAACTTACCTACAGTACCTTCAGTACTGTTTACTGTTTGCCAATCAAAATGGAACACGTGTATTGTTTCATCCAAGCACCATCAAACTTTTCATCTCATGTTTAAAAGCACACTAGCACAAACACAAAAATACATTATTTACTTGAATTAACATCGATCTCAAGGTTCAAAAATTATATTATACTTCATGATCAAGGATCTATAGGCAACACTGACATAAGCATAGTCAGTAGAGACAATAACAATGGTCTCTGCATATATATTTTAAGATTATCCAAACACCGTTGAATTTCTCATGTCATTGCTTTAGTACACACAAGCACATACGCAAAAATGAATAATTTACATATATAACACATCATCTCTAGATTCAGTAATAGATTATCTGTTTGGACCGAGAATATATATGCACTTCCGTGAGCGTAGTAAAATAACATTAATAGTATGAACATCAATTCATTACCTTTAAATCTAGCTCTTCTACTTCAGGGAAACCACATAGCACTTTTAAGAATTTCAAGTTCTCATATGTCTAACGCGTGCACACAGCTAAACCATGATCTTTAGAATCATTTATCAAATCAAGACAAAGTCACAAATATAAGGCACTAATACTTGTAATTCCTTTATGTATTGTGATGGACAAACGGATGCAAATCTGATACTGATATTCTTGAATACCTCTTACATATACATTTATTTGTTAGATATCCAAGTCAAGTCATTGTTTACAAGAACTTTCTGCCACAGAGGCATATTAGATACTACAAGAAAGAGTTTTTAATATGACTATATGAGTTAGATACTCTTCATCTTCTCAAGCATATGATCTCAGTTTCATTGCATTTCTTTTCCTGCTTAAGTCCATCTCGCACACACAATACCCAATCAAAGCTATATAATATAATAATTTCATAAAAGGTAAGTTTAAAAACATGCTTAGTAGGGTTGGGGAATGAGTATGCTCAAAGTATCCTTGACAAACTACATATGTGGAAATGTCTATATTCACCTCAGTTCAAAATTAATGCTTCCATTTCCAGTTTCCCTGTTAAAATACATCTGGTAGGGAAAAGTATTTCCCAGTCCTTGGCATAGTAAAAAAAACTTTAATCCAGAAGTGGAAAACCTGATCACTGAAAATAAAACTCAACCAACATATTAATATCAATAACAATTGATAAAAGCCAAGAACTTTTTAAAGGAAAAGAATTGCACGGACGTAACATATGGGATTTAATTTATCAAGGGCAAAGTTTCATCTAATACAAGTGAAAATTTCCATCCATTTCCCATAACACGTAAGCCATAAATTAAAGGGTGTGCAAATATCAAAATAATGTTCATCTATAATATTCCATGATACTATAAAATTCAGTATACTCATAATATTATAGAATAAAGTGGTACTTATCTTTCATATGATTTGCATCATTCTCACTTTTGTTGAGCAGTAGCTTCATCAGCACAAGAATAGAAATTTTGCTTCAGATTGTTGGAAATTGAGAGAGAAATTGTTGTGCCATGGCAAGCCACTGCCCTGAAGCAAAATTTCCGGCGGACCACGGTGCAAATCCTAACTGCGGGTTTTGCCCCCAAGGGTTTACACAACTACGATCTAACTCGTGCACTCGAGGCAGACCGTATAGAGCCTTCACAAAATATTGCCCAGAATAGAGAATGATGTAGGAGAAGAGAAAGAGAAGAACACGTAAAACACAAGGAAGAAGATGATTGAATTTCTCCACCATCTCAAACTCACGCTGCACCTCTTCATATAGATCTCCTGGACAGTAAATGGCAATAAAAGGATTTTACTGACCATTTAATTTCATTTTGAATGCTGAATCAATGGCCAATTGACTCTTGGAAAATGGAAACCATTAACAGAAATGCCATGCAAAATCAGTGGCGGAATTAGTGAATGATTTCATTGAAATAGGCAATAGGGAAAATTAATAAATGGCTCTTGAATGCCATTATCCAACAATACTTTGGACTTTTGAAGAACACGAGGGGTACAAACTTCGAGAAAAATAGAGTAGGGGTATAATTTGCATAAACTTAAAACATCAGGGGCCAAAAGTGTTTTTTAGCCTTGATTTTTTAATTAAAAACTGTTAAATATTGGCTGAAAGTTGAAGGGAAACCAAAACTGCAACAATTAGTAAATGTGAGGGATGTTGTAGGCAAATAAATTCCTTGAGAAACCAAAACTGTCAAATCGTGATAAGTGAGAGACTAAAAATGTTATTCAATTAAAATTGTGTAACATGTTATTCTATGGTTACAATATTACTCAGGACACTCTTTGAATATCGACGATTTTAACTTTCAAATTTGGTCACCGTTAAAAGTTTTCATCCTTCCCATAATGTATTATGTGAAAATCGAACACAAAAATTCTTCCCAAAAACACTAAATTAACATTACAAAAGGAGTTACCTCTCCTGCATAAAACTTCAAAAATAAAAATAGGAAATTAAATTAACTAATCCTATTTACCAAAAAAATAATAAAAATTAACTAATCCCGGCCTAGAACATGTGTGAGGTGTGTGTATTGACTTTCATAAAAGCAATTGGTGATAACTGAATTGTCCAGTCACGCACAAGGCACATAGCTCCTTGCAATTGGGGATTTCGCTTTGGCTCTGCCCCAAACAGCAGGGAGGCCAAGGTAGAGACCTGGTTCATCCCATGTTGGAATTTGGAAGATGCTTGGCATTTGATTTTTTAATTGTGCAGGGATGAATTTGCTCGTGGAGATGCCAGATTTTGCTGTGTTGATTCGCTGCCCTGAAACTTTGGAAAAAGGTGTTCAGCAATTCCACAAAGTGGTAAGCTTCTTGGTGTGTTGCCTTTGCAAAGACTAGAGAGTCATCAACAAAGAATAAATGTGCGAGACATGGGTCATTTGGGCTAAGGCGGATCCCTTGGATGAGGTTCTGATCTCTTGCACGAAGGAGCATATGAGAAAGAACATCCATAACAAGCACAAAAAGGTAAGGGATAAGGGATCACCCTCTCTTAAGCCTCTTTGAAGTTTGAAGCATATTTGTAGGATGCATTTCTGCCATGTGAGAGGTTTATTACACATAAAAAAAAAAGTCCAGCAAATTTTTGATGTCAGCGATGATGGTCTTTAAAGCTCCAATGTCCTTCCTCCCACCGAAATGAAATGGGCCGAGAGGCCCATAAACTACACACATCACTAAAAAAAAGTAACAAAATAAACTTCCATCTTAACACTGTTGTACCCTTCTCTATATCTTCTATCTTTTTTATACATCTATCTTTTGTATTGGATTGATGTATCATTTATACTTCCATTCAATAAATATTGGCTTATAAAAAAAACACACTAACCATAAATTACCCACATAAGCATACACTAAAACAAAACACACAAACACCTATGAAGCACAAATTCAGACACGAACACAACATACACTAACAAGATAAGGTTTCTACATTTATCGATCAAGTTCTCTTCATCCATTATATATTAGATTATGTACAATGGTTTTGTTTTTCAACACCATTATTTCTCACTTTTTACACTCAACATCATCTTCTCTCTCTCTTCCATCTAATAACTCAACACACATTCAACTTTCACTCACTACAATTAAAAAACATAACCCTATTTTTTGATACATCCAAAAAGGAAAAACATAATCATATTAAATTAAATGATACTGAGTATAATTCTGGAACATGAAAAAAAAAAGTGAAACGCACACAACCTAGCAAGACGTGACCATTATTAGAGCAACTCCAACGCTGGTTTCTTAACCCAGCTGGAGTTGCTAAGAAACCGTATCTTATTTTTTTCAGCATTGGAGCTGATCTATGTGGCAGTTTCAGTTTCTTAACTACAGTGCAGAGTTCCTTGCACAAGGAACTCTGCTTTTTGGTTTCTTAGATTAAAAAAATAATATCTTCTCTCACCCACGGCATGAGCATCAACAGATTTCAGAGGGAAAGGAAACAGAATCAACAACAACACACAGCATCAACATAAACCAAAATTCCAGAAATTTGATTCAACAATAAAATTATTACAAAATTATAATGAAATGTTCAGAAGATTAATTTACACAGAAGATGAAATTTTTACACAGAAAAAAAGAAAAAGAAAAAAGACAGAAGCTTCAATGGTTTGATCTGGACTGTGTGGAAGATAAGGAGCTCCGATCCGATCGTTTTTCCTCCGATCTGGAAGGGAAATGAGAGAAGTTCAACAGAAGAGTTGCTGGAACAAACGAAAATCAACCAAATCATGTTAAACTTACCTCAAATCGGCTTGCATGTGTAAAAAGGAAGCTCTTTTTCGAGATATCAGGTCGTGAGCGTATGAAAGAGGGGCGGTGGAGGCTACATAGTGGCTGGTGGTGAGTGTGTGTGGTTGTTTGGTGGCAGTGGAGGTTGTTTGGAAGGGATTTGGAGGCGTGGACCAGAGAGATGGAGATGAAGTGAGGGAGAAAGGAAGGAGAAGAACAGAGAGGCGTGGCCGGTGGAGATGCTATGTGTGGTCTCGGTCCAGATTGAAGAGGAGGCGTGAAGGGAGAGGTTGAGGATTCCAGATTGCTGTGCTAGGGTTGAGAGAGGAAGAAGAAGAGAGGATGAAGCAGAGGGTGCGGCTAGGGTTAGAGTGAGAAGAAAAACAAGGCTTATATAGTGGGTGACCTGCTTAGTAGGTCAGCCCACCGTTATTGACCGGTTATGGCCGGTTTCTGCCCGTTTGGGGGTGGTTTAACCGGTTAGACCGGTTTTTTAATTTTAGTATTAAATTTTAAATCTAAATTGGGTTAAAATAAATATTATTAATTTATGTTGTATGGTGGGACACGGGTGGGACCCTTCAAATAGTAATTTAAGAAACCATGGGTTGGAGCAAAATCTGGTTCAGTTCCTTAGGAGTTCCTTAAGTCTGATGTGGCACTACGGACCCACAGGAATAGTGTAGAATAGTGCTGAATAGTGTGTTAAGAAACCAAATAAGAAATTGTGGGTTGGAATTGCTCGAAAAAAAAATATGAATAATGCGGAAAAAAAAATTAATTACCAAAAAGGGGTAAAAAAAAATCGAATTTACAGGAATGGTGTGTTTTTTGCCAGCTGGGAGCTTGTGTGGCAAGGGGGTGGGATTCGCTCCACCCAACACGAATCCAAAGCACTGAATTCGCCCCACATAAAACGCATGCATATGGATTCGCCCTATATGAAACGAATTCCATGTGCTAGATTCAGTGAGATTCCTTCGTTTCCCAAGGTGGGATCTGATTCCTTGGCTTTGCAGTACATGACAGGGATGCGCTTGGTATGAGGCGAATCCTTTACAAACATCATTCGTTTTCTTTGAGGCGAATTTTCTCTGACGGATTGATGATGCCTTGCATGTGTTTTATGTGGGGCGAATTCAATGCTTTGGATTCGCGTTGGGTGGAGCGAATCTCACCCTCTTGCCACACAGCTCCCAGCTGGCCAAAAACACACCATTCCTGTAAATACCATTTTTTTTTACCCCTTTTTAGTAATTTTTTTTTTTTTTTTTGCATTATTCATATTTTTTTTCGAGTTGCTCTTAGTACTCTCTTGTGTTTGTTTGATAAACGCACCATATATAGCATTTATTACATATAAAGTGAATGCATTGCCATTAATGAAGAACTAATTTGTCTCTTGACAATAGTCATTTCATAGTGCTTCTTAAAACAGAATTGGTCTAAACCGTAATTTCAATTCCGGGATTTTATTCCCTCATTCTGACACACACAAACCTCTCATTCTCTCTCCGTAACAAATTCAGGTTTCTCTCTCTGTTGTGTCGTGCCAAGCAAGAGTCATGCTTCACCAACTAATGGGTTGCAAAACCAATAGCCCCTAAATTATCCAAAGTAAACTATGTGGAATGTGTGAGTTAAAAAATCAAGTGTGGGTAGATTTTTTAAGAAAAATTATCGTTACAGAGCGAGTAGTTAAATTTAGTAAAAAGTTGTTAAAATGTAGTAATCACAAGAAATGAGTTTTTACTTTTTTTTTATCATAAACCCCAAATTTGATGAACTATATCACCAAAATTGACTGTGAATTGGGGTCTTGCACACAACTCTAGGCTTTCAGCTTTCTAGCTACCTCAATTTCCAGCTATACCTTGGAAAAAAAAATATGAATAATGCGGAAAAAAAATTAATTACCAAAAAGGGGTAAAAAAAATCGAATTTACAGGAATGGTGTGTTTTTTGCCAGCTGGGAGCTTGTGTGGCAAGGGGGTGGGATTCGCTCCACCCAACACGAATCCAAAGCACTGAATTCGCCCCACATAAAACGCATGCATATGGATTCGCCCTATATGAAACGAATTCCATGTGCTAGATTCAGTGAGATTCCTTCGTTTCCCAAGGTGGGATCTGATTCCTTGGCTTTGCAGTACATGACAGGGATGCGCTTGGTATGAGGCGAATCTTTTACAAACATCATTCGTTTTCTTTGAGGCGAATTTTCTCTGACGGATTGATGATGCCTTGCATGCGTTTTATGTGGGGCGAATTCAATGCTTTGGATTCGCGTTGGGTGGAGCGAATCTCATCCTCTTGCCACACAAGCTCCCAGCTGGCCAAAAACACACCATTCCTGTAAATACCATTTTTTTTACCCCTTTTTAGTAATTTTTATTTTTTTTTGCATTATTCATATTTTTTTTCCTATACCTTGTGGTTAGCTACTTCCTCGCATAAAATAATTACTTTCATTTTCCTTCTTAATTTTCTCCACTGAACCACTTAATTATATAGGCACTCATAAATACTTTATCTTCATTTTGCTTCTTACACCATAAGGTCATAAAATTATATTCCTTACTTATTTCTCTTCTCATTTTTCTATATATGGGTGTCTACACACAATATATAAATGTCTATGAATCAAAAGCAGGATAATAATATCCACCTAAAGATGAGAATCACTGTGGAGATTACTACGTTTGGGTTCCCGGCCTCAGCAAATTTTTCTCAGCATGGATGGGATGGGATGTGGAGCATTGTCTCTACCTTGCGAGGTCCACACTTGTACATGTAGTTGAAAATACAAAATAATACTCTTACGAATATTGGGTTGTATTAAAGAATTCACATTTTAAATGGGGTGAACGATCAATATAATATGTTGAGTTTAGGATTTCACAATTTTTATGAGTTGAATGTTAATATTTACATTTTGAATTGCTTATTTGTAGACGTCACATGTTATGTGATGAATTTTATTTAGTATTATTTGAACTTTATTATATATTTGTATTGACTTTGATTTAGGCCCAGTTTGGAAGAGCTTATTTGAGCTTATCTGACAGCATAAGCTCTTATGCCAGTGTTTGGCAGAGCTTATGCAAACAGCTTATGGCAGGCCATAAGCTCTTTTCAGCTTATTTTCATAAGCTACTCAGAATAGCATATGAAAAACAACTTATGCTTATATACAGCTTATTTTTAATTTATTTCAATAAATTTTTTAAAATAACTTATGAATAAGCGCTTATGTCATAAGCGCTTATGACCATAAGTGCTTAATTAAGCTGTTTTTTCAAACGGGGCCTTAGTTGCGTTATCACTTCTACTTTTTAAATTTCTTGGATAAATTTAGGTATTTTACATATTTAACTTATTTTTGAATGACATGTTCAGTTCCTATGGAGACCCGTGAAGAATACGGATGAGATACGAATTCACCCCGATGCGGGATGGTGAGCGAGGAAGCACTCCCGACACCTGCCCAGCGCGGGTACCGTCCCAAATTCGGATTGGCATCACTTTTGCCAAGTAAAAGATCTACAAAAGAAGGAACCAAAGCTACCCTCACATGTATTATTAAATGCAATTAGTATTATTATCTTTTTTTTTTGTATATCGGAAAAATAAATTGCACTCGCTGGGATTCGACCCCTGGACCTCCACTACCCAACCCATATGTCACCAACTCCTACCACTTGAGTTATCCTACGGGAACTGTATTATTATCTTTTACAAACATATTATTTATACCCATATTTTTTAATTGAAGTGTATATTTTCTTTCCTCGTTTTTTATTAAGAAGTGTTATTTAAAAAACATCAATTTAAAAAAAAAATCAATTAGTGTTCCCATAATTTTCAATTTATGTGCACAGTTAATTAATATGAAGCACGGGGATAGAGAATCTCTTAAGACCAACTCAAGATAGTAACGTGTGAGCATTTTCTTTAAATATGTAGTCCTAAGGGTATAATGACCATTTGGTTGAGGGGCAGGGGGGAAAATATATTACGAATCAATCTTTAGTATTTATAGTAATAAATTATACAAAATAGATAAATTTTAAACTTGTCCAAATTTAGAAAATATATCATTTAATGTTACCTTCGTTGAGAAGATGATACTATAATTATTATAAAAGCATGCAGATATATTATGATCGGCGTAAAAGCATGCAGACAAGTCTGGTTTTTGGCACTATGACATGTAGTTCATATTAAAATCAGTACAATTAGTATTTTGAAAACAAGGGTGTATTTTCCGGCCGAAAATATGGGTGGAGCTAAGAAAGGATCCAAGTTAAGTTTGGACTAGTATTTTAAAAACAATAAATATGGCTAAAAAATGGGGCTTGTGGAGAGTTTGGAACGGTATGAATGTCCGTATTTGGGATGATAGTTGGCTCCCACATGGTCCACCAATTAATTGAAGGCATGATGTGGTGAAAGAGCTCAAACTTTAAATTGTAGCTGATCTTATCCAATTGGGTGGTGGGTTTTGGAAAAAAGAGCTTGGTTAATGGATTTTTTGTCCAGCCACTGCAACAATGATTTTGGCGATCCCTTTCCCCCTACAACCGACGAAAGGTGCTACACGATGCAATTTGGCTATGTTTTTCTGCAAAATTCGGATAGCCAAGCTTCTCCTTTTTCGTCAACCTCTGATGCCTCTGGTTTTGATGCGGTTCTGTGGTGTAAATTCTGGAAGGCACTGTCGCTACCACGAGTAAAGGAGGTGGCATGGCGGGTTTGTGTTGGAGCGGTTCCAACGCGGCCTAGTCTTCGACGTTGGGGCATGGATTTGGATCCTAGCTGCCCGGTGTGTGGCCATGAGGAGGAGAACATTGATCATCTCTTCCTTAATTGTCTGATAACTCGAGGATGCTGGTTTGTTAAGCTGGATGTGCGGGTGGAACCATAGGAGTTGGGCTTCATGGACTTTATGAGGGTTGTGTTGTGTGAGAAAGATGGTTGGGTTACTACAAAGATTCATAGCATGACTTACTGCTTGTGGGAGCTAGCTGTGCAACGATTTTAGATCGGGTCTCCTCCTTGGGTGTTTCCTTGTCGCCGGTAGTACGTGGGAGTGATGGGGTGAGGCCTGTGGTGGAAGGATGGAAAAGGCCGGTAGCTGGGATGATCGAGGTAAATGTGGATGCTTCTCTTTGAAGGGATATGTTTGCTAGTTTTGCAATGGTGGCTCGGGATGAGGAGGGGGAGATTCTAACTGCAACTTCATATTACTTGACAATGGCGGAGGCTCTTTGTCTCCGATGGGCTATGGAGATATCTTCTCAACTAGGATTCAGGCGAGTGCAGTTTGAGACTGATTGTCTGCAGTTATTCCATGCTTGGAAGAATAGTGTAGGTCGTTCTCCTTTATTTTCAATAATCCAGGATTGTATGAGTTTTTTGAGTTTGTTTAGTTGTGTTGAGTTACTTTCATTCGTAGGCAGGGAAATACTTGTGCCGATTTTATGGTTCAGAACACTTCTACCTTTTTTTACTTTGTTTAGGTGGAGGAGGATCCCCCGGGTTTGTTTAGCCTTTTACAACGGATCTTTTAGCTTCTATACTGATTATGATTTAATATATTATCACGCGTTAAAAAAATTAGTACAATTAGATTTGGAGAATAAAGGAGAGCGACCTAGATTATCCATAATGTTCTCAGTGGATTCTACTCCTGCCGCAATCAAAATAAATACCTGACCGGTTCAAACATAATTTGCTCAGTGTATAATACAAGTAGTTTAAATAAAAAATTGAGAATTCAGCACACATATGCTAAGAGTTAATATTCTTACAATTTCAAAAAAATAAAATTTTTACCATTTGTTTCGTAAAAGAAGAAAGAGAAATGCAGACTTGTACTTAGCCGGGGAACGCGCGTGTTATCACGACCCTTGCAGGCTTGCAGCGTGTGGATTTTGTGAATTGCCTGAGCAAGATAAATGCTGATACCTAGTAATCATTGCACAGTGTGTGGAAATTTCGTGGAAACTTCTCAATTTGTAATTACCTCCTTTTTACCACATATACACATTTGGATAAACTTTTCAATTAATGTATCTACGATTAATTAATTAGGATCCAATTCTTGATTTACTAAGTAAGAAACGTGACATACCATATGATGCATGGTGCTTTTTCAATTAAATGAATGTTGGTTTGTTAATAAATTTAAGTCTAGCGATAATTGTATGTGTCAATTAACAAATCAACTAATAATTATTTAAACAAGTGATAATTCGAGAAAGAGATTTTTTTTCTAGAGGTATATGTGCATTTCCTTACTTGTTCCAGTGAAATCTATCCCGCTTGAGCGAGTTCCATATTAAAATGAGTTTCTCTCTGGAACTAGCTCGCTTATACATGGTTTAAGAAAGCTCTAACAAGCTTTGCTCCTTCCTGGAACCTCCTTCCTCATTTTGTGTTAACATTATGAGTTGGTTCCTAAATGTGAAATTAAGATAGTGTAGGTCGGACCCGACACTAGATTTTAACTCTAAAACAAGTCTTTCTGGTTGTGACACCTCACTCAAATATGTACTTAAATTAAACATTTATTAGAGAGTGTGAAGAATTACCACTCTTGAATTTTTATAGTATGCTTGAATGTACTTCTTCTTCATTTGAATCAATTATAAAACACAAAATTACCCAAAATTGATTATGACTTTAATCAGAATTGAAAGTGCTTTCAAAAAATAGTATTTTTTTAATATTTTAGGTTAGCTATTTCAAATCAATGCTTCAATAATATCGAACATAGTTGTAGAAAGACAAAGCGTCCATTCTAGTATATATATTATGAGTCGATTTTTAGTATTTTTGGTTTATAAATTAGAGTGGGTAGTCGTGTGGGTCTGTTATGAAACCAACGTAATGATCTCATAATTAAGCAGTTACTGGAGGAGAAGACCTTGTTCATGAATGCAGGTTTTTAAAACACTCAAAAAAGCTTTTAGTGATTCCTATCAAGAAGTTGCGATAGGAATAAAACTATTGGACTATGGGGATGACTAAGATAGATGAATAAAAGATTTAAACAACTGGAAATAAGCAGTTGAAAGCGGAATAAATAAAGTGCAAGGGGCTGTAAGGTTGTAAACAAATTAAGTAAAGTGCTAAAAGTAAATGACGGAAGAAAATGTGGGAAATTTTTAGATTTCGGTTCATTGTTGAGTTGTGTTCCATACAAATGAAAACTCGCAAATTTATATGGGCGAAACTCGGCTAACTTATGGTACTTGATAATCAATTGCCACTAACTCACGTCCTTAATCCCTACAAGTACTTATGGATCATGGGGGTGTTAGTGCTTTGTCTCTTCAAGTTAGCTTGTAAGGTAACTTTTAGCCCATCCTCCTTGTATCGGGTGGTTTAGTGGTTGAAATCATCTTCCCTATTTTCATAGTGTTGAACTTGTTGATTGATTTTCGCACACAAAGGTATTTTAGAAGCTTGCCAGATATTTATAACTTCGCACTCAAGCTTCTATACATTCCCTCAAATCTTGCCCAAGACCTCGACCATTTTCTGGCTATCATGCATGCCTTTTCGGTTGTCCAAGTAGTCGTTGCACATTTTTAAGTACCAACAGATATTAATGATGCTGCTGCTATTAATAATTCTTAGTATTAATTTTTTAAGAAAGTTGTTAAAGAAGAAGTTATTAAAGAAACGACAAAAGCATAAATATTAGTACAAAAGAATGAGCATTAATTCAAAGTTGAAACATTTCTAGGATAATGTGGGTCCTACTCATTCATTTTACTACATTTTTACCCATCCTGTTTTGTTCAATAACTAAACCATAATTTGTGTACATGGGAAACGAATAATTTATTGCTGGATTCTAGACTCTTGGGTTGAACTTGTGTAAAAGTTGGTACAGTGCTATTTATCATTTATTGATGTATACAGTATATACGTCACTTTCCTGCTTGAGCAGAGGTGACAAGCCGCGTTTTGCACCTGCAGGTATTTCATGATGTGATAGGCTAATGGAATAAAGTTGGAATAGTGCTTTATGGAAAAAACCAAAGATATGATTTGGTGAAACTTTTCCTTTGGATCAACGGATCAATACAAACCGGATAATAAAAAGGTTGAAATAAATATAACCATCGTGTTTGCCCTACTTAGGATTTTGCGAGAAAAAGATGACTTTTATGATTAACTAATATAATCAAACATTTTAATTAAAAATTAATCATTCTAATGATTTATTAGTTAATTAAGGTGTTTCAGTTTTGTATGGGGCCCGCCCCGCCCACCTTCTTCCAACAAACCCTTAGTCTTAATTTCTTACCTTTAACACCTCTTCATTTCCTTTCCTCTCTCTCACTTTCCATAAACTTCGGTAGTAGAGCCAGTGGTTTACGCGATTCCCAAGCTTTCACATCAGCAGACAAATCAAAGTAAGGTTTCTTTAATTCCCCATTTCTTTTCTTTCTTTATTCTCAACTCTCTTTTCTTTCTTTCTTTAATTTCTTTTTATTTCCTTCACTCTTCTTTTTCCTTTCTTTCTCACTAAGCTCTCCCATGGCAGATGCCGGGATCTGCCTCTCAGAGGAACCGCCGCCGGACCCGCCGCACCGGCGGGGTTCCTGTTGGCCAGAGGGCCAAGGTTAAGCCCTGGAAGTGCACAGTGTGCCACCGCAAATGTGAAACTATACGAGAACGTGATGAGTGTCTTAACCGCCATCGAGAAGAAGATCAAGCTAAACGGGATGCTCTGAAGATCAAGAAGAAACAGAACAAGGGAAAGGATGCTGTTGAAGAAACCGAATGCCACCGCAAGAAACCGAATGCCCGGAGCCTCCGCTGATCAGGTTTTGGTGTTCGTTCGTTGATGGTCATACTTCATTCTTGGATTTTGCTTGCTAGATGACTTTCATTCTCGGATTTTGCTGGATTTTACTTGCTAGATGACTTTCTTGTTTTTATTTTCTGCAATTTTGTTACATTGCGGTGGATTTTACTTAGCTTGACTGGTTGTGATTATGCTATGTTCGACAATTTTGTGCCTATGCGTTTACTTGCTCTGATCTCTTTTGTTTGGGCTGTGAATGCAATATGGGTTTTCTTGTCCATGGGATGCGGAAGAAGGTTTTTCCTGGGTCATTCTGCTGGCTTTAGTGTTCTTAGCTTCTTTCTTTCTTTCCATGTTCTCACTGGAGTTCTCGTGGTATTTTCTCATTGAGCCTAGTGAATGAGGTTAAGGCATCAGGCATGCATTAACTTTGAATTAATTTCGGAAGAATATATACCATATACTCAAATAATAGCTTCATCTGAAAAAAATTTGTCATAAAAGTGAGGCCTGTTATTTATGTTGGTTGTTTATGAAAATCACTAGCTATTCCCAACTAAGAACATAAATCACGAGTCATGACTTCAAAATATTATGTTCAGTCAGTGCAATTATGCTTGATCATTAGCATATATAGTTACTCTAGTATCATAAGCCGGTAATTAAGATCTTCTACTCCGTTTGATGTCCTCTTCTATGTCTATCATCAATACAAGTCATTTAAAAACTAATCATGTAAGATTAGAAAAAGGTAGACAGAGGAGGTTCTGGCAAAATATTATGTTTGTTTTTCTTGCTTGTTGCTCCGATCCCCTCTTTTGTTTTCCTAGTTTTCTGGATCTAGCTTGCTTCCAAACTGCAGAACTTGGTTAAGCTATCATTGATATGTTCTTTCTTTGCTACAATAGGTCTTAAAAGTGAGAATTATTTCCTTTTTGTCTTACCGATTTGCCTCATTACTGGTTATGTTTATGTGATGGTGAAGTTCAATTTTTATCTCTTTTTTTTACTATCATAAATAGGGATTAACTGATATGTTTGGCAATTCATGCTATCACAAGAAATGAATTGTTTTTGCTGCCCCTCCTTACATTATGCTAACTACATCCCCAATATTGGCCCATGCATATAAGACAACATTTTAGTCTCAAAATGTTTATAGAAGAAAACAATGCCAAAGTCATCTACTCACCAACTAATTAAGCTGCACTAGATGGCATGTTGCTAATGTCAATCCAGGAAACACTAACATGGTTCCTATCTCTCACCATGTAAGCTTTTCCCATCTAATCCCCGCACATTCCCTCCCCAACACACATGTCCATGAGTTCTTACCACGTGAGCTTTTCTTCAGGACACTCATTTTTTTTAAGCAAAATAACCTATTAATCAACCATAAAAAAGTTAGTTACTCTTCTAACCTTATCTTTTCTGTTCAAAATTTAACATAAACTTCTCAAGTAATAATTGTTCATCTTACAGGATTTAAGTGGGAATTTCTTCACTGTCGCCTAGTGTCAATGTGCTCTATGCACAAGTTCTGGCACAATTAGGGATATGAAAATCCTCCTAGCTTGTATTAAGCACGATAGGTTTTTCACCTTTATGAATAACATTTCATTTGAAGTTTCAAAAAAAAAAAAATAACTGTGCATATCCAAGTATTTTTTTTCGTAAACGTTGAAAACCTTTAATAATGTCTTTGAGAACTAAATATAATTTTCCCCCTAATATTCGTTAGTATAAAAAGTTAGTTTTCTATCCCACCTTTTTCTAAACAAAAACTTATTGTGACAATGATTAGTTTCTCTTGTTTTACGTACCTCCATTGCGGGTAGTCGTTACTCGTTAAACTAAAATAAGTAGAATTTATCAAAATTTGTAAATATCAAAACTATGCGAAGCCGTGGTAGGTAGGATAATCGGTAGCTTATCATTTATTACTTATTAATTTTTTAATGCATGTTGATTGATTGTATTTACTATCAGTACTTAGTAGTCTTTTGTCTTAGAAAAAAAAAATAACTTGCACTTTTTTAGATATAATTGTATGGGAAATTGAACAACGTTTTTATTAAAAAAAATATTGCTTTTTTTTTCGTTTGTCAAAACTTAATTTAATTTAATTTTATTTTTGGTCAAAACTTTGTTTGATTTCACTTTCTTTTAATTTTAAAATTCGTGTCACTTTTCTTCCTCCGATGAAGTCTTTAGGTAGGAAAAGTTGAGAATCTCATTACATAAATTGATTGAAATTATACTTAAGTTGATTTAATTCCATCCTTCTAAAATCTAAATATAATATATATCATTGAGGATTATTGAACTTTTTTTTACATAGGAGAAAGGATTATTGAATCTGTAGAAAGTTTTTACATTGGAAACGTCTACATGTATACTTTAAAAAAAAATCATATGTAATCTACGTTTAATTTGCTATTTTTTTTCCAAAAGAAAAACTTTATTACTTCAGATGAATGTAATATAAATTTTAAGCAATATATAAAAATAAAAATCTAAATGGTGTTTTAGCGGAGAGACTTGTACATATTGAGGATGTTTATGAACTACAATGATTTATATGTGAACAAATGTGGTTACAACGACCAACTTATTAAACTGAAACTGTCCTCAGAATCCAAACAGAATTCAAATATCCAAAAGCAACCGCAACACACATAATGCGTTTTAGTTTGAATTTGGCTCCACTTTAATGGTGGCCATCTTAAATTTTTTCTTCATATCAGATGCTTGCAATTCTCCATCTTCATCGATCTAGCAAAGTCAAGTCTGCGAAATCAAGGAAGTGAAACAAAATTAGAAAGCTAGAGAAGTGAAACACAATTAAACCACGCAGCAAAAAAGTAAATGCTACATGTGATGCAAAATCTCGAGTATAATCAAACATTGTTTGAAGAAATTCAGCAATCAACCTGGGAAAGAATTACAATTTGTTCCCCCTTAAACCTCGCCAACGAATAACGTGCCTTTGCCAATAAGTTTAGCTGACCAAGGGAAAGGAAAAAGAAAACTCAATCACAAATTGTTTTGTAACTTAGTGCTTTAAGGTTAATCCGTACAAATTTAGAACTTACCTGCATATGGTCTTCACTTTCCTCCCTGCCAAAAGTTTCATAATTAATGAAATAAGTACGAATCCACACAAACAGGAGTGAATATGACCATATATGGAGATTAAATAGAACATACTCAATCAATGGCTCTGAGAGGTATGTGAACACTAAATCGGCAATAATTAGGTAGGAAGGCTGACCTTCAATATGATAGGGAACCTAGAAGAAGAAAAGAAAAAATTGCAAAACATAGAGCATCAGAACAACAAAATCATGAAATTGATTGACACCAAATATTTTTTAACATCTCACATAGCAAATGAACTCGTGGATTTAAAACAGTTTTAGCTTTCATTAATATCCCAGCTCTGATGATACCAAGCGCTGCAACATCACCTGCAAATCTGTATTGGAAGCAATTTGGGAGTGGTCGAAATCCAGGTTATTGGAAGCAATTTATAGCAGGGCCGGCCCAACACCAAATGAGGCCTAAAGCGAATTTTAATTTTGAGAGCCTTGAAACATGTTTGATCTAATATAAAATTTTGTTAATTTTAATTTTGGAGGCCTTTTTTACTTAAGAAAAAAAATCGGAGGCCTTTTTTACTTAAGAAAAAACAAAAAAAAATTGGAGGCCTAAAGCCCTTGCTTGGGTGGCTTTACCCTTGGGCCGGCCCTGATTTATAGTAGAAGATAAAATTGTTTGAATAGTAAATTAAGAATTTAACATGGAACCTTCACTCATACCGATCAGAGGAATAGGAATTTGAAGAGTAGCAGCTATCCAAAATACTCTCGTTCGGGATAGAAAAACGTTCATGTGTATTTGTGTTGGGTAAAACAAACCAATCAAGTGAGTTGTCAAATATTGAAAAGAGATAGTGGGTTTTAAATGACATTTTGAAAAGAGATATAAATTTTTTCAAATAAATATGTTAGTGGCATGTCATTGGTCAGTATAGGTAGCAATTATTTATTTTAATTATCAGATATCTAGAATTCAAAATGGATATAATGACATTTAATTTTTTTTTTGAAAACAATAATGACATCTAAAACTGATTGGTGAATGAAGGAGGTTGTTTTTTTGTAACAGTGAAGGAGGTTGTTTATAAAAGGAAGATAATAGTGTTTTAAATGGTTTTTACAAAAAAAAATTCATTGGTCCATAAAGGGGTGGTGAGAGTCAAATTTGAATTAGTAATTAATGTAACTAATATTAGTTATTAAAAAAATCGAAAATAAAATAAATTAGGTGAGCTATTACATGCTTACCCTTAACTAAAATTGCAATTATCAAGTGAGCCATTCCCAAGTTTCCAAAAGTAGAAATAAAATTTTCTTTTTGATTTATTTTAATCTTGGAAAATAGGTTGAAAGGTACTTCATTTTTTGCCAAGTGTCAAAAGTTTCCTTCTTATAGTGTCTCTTTTATATTGTATTTAGATTTAGATTTAGATTAATTCTAAAAGTCAAAATCAATTTTCAGAAGAAGCTTCTGTAATAGTTTTTGAGTGGCAGAATTGATTCAAGTTGATTCAAACATGCTAATAAAGTGCAAGGTTTGGCACTAAATTTTCTGAAAGAGAAAAAGTCCACAGTTTAAGCTAAAACCTGACTCTTAAAACAAAGAAATGCAGCATTTCTACTCGAAATCAAATTGCCTTAAAGCCACTTCATAAACTCAAAATCTAACCATGCAACTGACAGCCAGTAATCCTAGTTTTAGAACCTTGTACTAGACGACACAGAACCACAACAACAACAGCAGATACCCTGGTAGTGCTCAACTTGGTTTTCCCTGCTGGAGTTAGTAATAATCTTGAAAAACATGTTTCTGCCTTAATTTCTAACTCAGAGAAAGGTCAGGATACTCTGGAAGCTCTCCCTCAGGAGAAGAAGGACCAGTCCTTAGCCTTTTAGCTTCATGTAGATAGGGAACATCTTCTGGTATGGCCTACTGATCTTCAAAGAATGCACATACTGAAGTTCTGTGGTGCTCCTACTGAAGTTCCCTTCCGTCCAATGTTCCTTTGCTCATGTGTGTTAATTACCCCAGTCCATGAAGAACCCCCCTAAGGTTAAAATCATAAGCATCAGAATCCCTACTCCGGGATAGGCTTGGAGGACTAATGTTCCGATCTCCACCGAAGCTCCTATCCAGCATGAGGTTCTCAGGAGATCCATCACAGTCACTTGGCTTGTAAACGGGGGAAAGATGAGCATTCAACGAGCTCCTCCCAATGCTTGATGAACATGCATCACTCTTGGCAAAACAAATATGCACACAGGGATTCCCAAATAGCTTTCCTACACTTCTAAACCGAACAAAGGAATAACTACGACCTGAAAATGTAGTTATCTCCTCAGTCTCACTAAATGGAGAAAAAGCCCTTCTCAGAATTGATTCTTCCACCTTTAACTGAGCTGGCAACCCAATCCATAAAGCCTCACTGGGCTCTGCATTTTTTATCACTAAGCCTGGATTTGTAAGAATAATGCGGTTCAGGGCTGCCATGGCGTCCTCTATGCTCTCTATTGGAGACAGGAGATGATCCCCTTAATGCTGATCTCCGCTCATCCAGTGAGTAACCTTTATCACATGATGTTGTCGATGGCTTATCCTGTGATCAAGAATATAAACTAAATGTGAAATTATCATACATTGCAAGCATTCAGAACACTAATTCCATAACCGGACAAGACATTATGAAGGTGAAGTGATTACCAACATCCAACATCAAAGTGCATGATAGAAATGCGTGTGAGCTTTAATGTTCAGGAAGCGCAACCTGGTCAGCCAACTGTATCTTGATTTAATTTTAATCAAAATTGAAAATGCCTACATTTGATAATTGACTATCTTCAGCTCTTCATGCATTCTAAGAAACATAATCAACTCTTTGCTTCAATGTTGTGGTACTTAACAAAGATACAAGTTTATAACATTTTAATCCTGTGTTTGTATTAGATTTAAAGGTTCCTTATTCTCTGTACTCCCTCCTATCAATGTATCAGTCATAGTTATATCGAGTGAATTGTAAATCGAACTATTCTTTTACTCTTTTCTCTAGTGCTACATGAGGGGTATCCTCGACAGAGCTAGTAAAGCAGAAGAAAAGAAGTATGGAGATTTTCTGAGGCTGGTAATAATCCTCTTTGTCTTATTGCCACTTCCAGCTCCCATGTCCCTTCTGTCATTTCATCAATACTTTTCTACATTCACTTGACAAGATGACATAGTGTTCTTCGGTTTTTGCTTTTATCTTATTGTTTCGTCGTCATATTTCAGGTGTATGCAAAATTGTTTCTCCAGTTTCTGCCTCTAATCCAGCTGCTTTAGACTTAACCAAAGAGACTTCAAGTTTGAAACAAATGTTCAGCTTCTTTGGCTTTCTAAGTGGAATGCTAAGTATATAATAACGTTTTCTGTTAGAGACTTAGAGGCATGCAGGTAAAGTAGTATAGTATTATGTTTTTAAGGTTTTATACCACCTGAATGATGAAAAATAAATTAATTTTACCAGAATGATACATATCATGAATTTGAGGTTCTGGCAAACAAGGTATTTTTTAGTAGGTTTTGCAGTTTGAATGTCTTTCTTCTTCATATGTGGAAAAGGAGTTCTGGCATGACATGGTGCATGAAGTCAAAGGAATAGTTGAATATGGATTCAATGTTGAGGGTAGTGCCTTTTCAAGTGATCCTAATGACAGGCTTGGAACAAGCAAATTGAATTTGAAAGTCTTGTTTTCACGCATGCTCCATTCTTCCTAGTGTTTTCTTAACATTTGTGCAACTACAACTTATGATAAATTTTGGAGTGAGTATGTGACCCGATGATTATCATATTCTTTCATTATTGAGTGTTTTATCATTTATGTGAGCATAGTCTACCAATGTTTACTCGTGTAATCAATCTTTAGTGTATTTGCCTCAACTGGTTCTAGTTACACTCTGATTATACAACCAAACTAGCTATATGTAAAAAAAGTTACATATCTATCACTCAATCTCTCATTTTTTTTTTCTCTACTTAACGTTATATGTTAACATTTGGTAATCATAATGTGTGTTTTAATGTTTTCTGGGTATAGGGTTCAATTTCTTTGAACCAGCAATTATATCTGCAGGTGCTATATGTTATTGGTGTTATACAAAATCTATTTATCTATCTATCTATTATAATATAGGAATTGTGAAGCGCGCAATCTCACGTTGACAACTCATCACTTTTCTATTCCCTTACTCTTCCGCATAAGCTTCTAATCAGACTTGGCACTTGAACCATTTCTTTGCATTTCCTATACGAGCGTGATTCTTTGCATTTCCTATACGTGCGTGCTTCTATCTCCTCAAAGCTTTGTAACTGATCAGCGGTGGCACCTCAAGCACTTACCGTTTTCTATATGTCCTTGTATATTCTCAAGGCTTTGTAAGACACATTATTCTTTCAATTCACCATTCCCCTGATCTTTCTAATTCCCACCTTTTATCCTCTTTCTTTCACTCTCTCTTTAGAGCCGCAATGTCACTCCAAGGCTTACGGTTCAGCCACA
The DNA here is from genome assembly GCF_012489685.1 of Lotus japonicus. Taxonomy (NCBI): domain Eukaryota; kingdom Viridiplantae; phylum Streptophyta; class Magnoliopsida; order Fabales; family Fabaceae; genus Lotus; species Lotus japonicus. Next base: position 46,346,092 of record NC_080046.1, read on the forward strand.
ACTGTGCGAACCCCTTACCAATCTTTTGTAGCGTTGCCCACCATCACCCACACTCTCTATTTCTCTCCTGAACTCTTCCCCTATGGCCAAGTCTAATATTATTTTTCCTCTGTTTGGGGCTTACAAAATAGTATGTCTCTATTTCTCTCAACTGCAGCTTCTTCAAAATCCTCTTCTTGATCTGCTTCTACTCTTTAGTGGTTCATGTATCATGTTAAGTAAGTTTGTATTTGTTAAACTGTAATTTTGATTGGTTTGTGCGAGTGTTGGTTTTTAACATGAACTTGGCTTGTCCTTACTTCTATTTTAAAAATTCAATGTTGGTAATACAGGGTTTTGTCTGCTTTCTATTTCAATGTTGAGCTCTACAAATGTAACACGAGAGCTTCTAATATAAATGTTTTACTTTGATGTGTAAAAACAACTTTTTCTATCTCTCTCCATTTCTTTCAATATTCCATGAGATTGCATGGTTTAGTTATTTCATTACTCAAATTCACTTATATTCCTCTGGTAATATGCTTGTGACATTAGCAGGTGCCTGTCATCTCCTCTCACGTGAATTCTATTAATGATTCGGTATCAACATAAGAAGCTGCAGATGATCATGAGTTTGTCATCCGACAATTAGTAAAATCTCGTGTTGTTAGGGTGTCATGTTAGGGTGTCAAAGATTAGTGACTGACAGCCCAAAGTTTGATCTTATTCTGCTTGGATTGGGTCGACCATATGACCATGATGCATCTTTATTTCCCAATCACTTAACACTAGATGAAAGGGAAGAAGGGGTAACTTTCATTACCGCCTCTCCAAAACCCTCACAGGAGAGAATCACATTTACATGGCTGCCTCAAAATTTGATGACCAATTTAACCCTTGTAAAGGTTATGTAGTAACTCAACCTGAGTGTAATGTTGAAAAATTTATAATAAATATAACTTTCATTTTGTTAGTGAATAGTAGAACACATACTACAGTTTCACGTCCAATGTATACCTTTGGGTGAAAACAATTGTCTCTTAATCATTATCATAACATGAGAAATATTGCAATTGAAATTTGAATTGTTTAATGTTTTTAGTTCTTGTGGTTGATTTTTTTCCCTGGACTTTTCAGTAATTACCTCGATTGTTTGCATGGGGTCTTAGTCCAGTTATCATAATTTGAGGAGGATGGTTAGATTCCATTGTAAACTTACCCCTTGACTCTAACATGAACATGAGTGATTAGTAGAGCACATATCACAGTTGTACTCGGTATGTGCCTTTGGGAAGAAAACAAAGTGGACTGGGCGAGCCCCTAGAGGGGCAACGCCCAGCATGTATCCCGCCCTGAGGCGGGGCCCTGGCCTTCAGATGGGCCTTGACCTCGGAGGCCCAATTGGCCCAATAGGTAGTACCCAAGCTCTATAAATAGGAGGTAGTTATCAAGTGTAGGGGACTTTTTGGCTCATTTGGGAAACTGACATATGAGATTTAGCACTCTCTCTCTCATTCACATTCTCTCTTAGCATAATCCTCTACCTCTAGGTACTATACCTCTCTTCAATGTTCGGTCCAAGAACATTTGGCGCCGTCTGTGGGGACTGTAGACTTTCTACTCCCATTCACGTGGATTGATTGTGCATGAAGTTACCTCTGATTGTGATTAGGCAATTCTCTGGTTTTCTGATTTTGATTCTGTGACTAGTGATTGGTTTTCCGATCGAGTTTGCATCGTTTCTGGTTTGGATGGAGACTCGACGCAGGAGGCAACATCATTCACCAATGCGACAGCGGATTTCGCCGCCTCGGCAGCCTCATCGTGTGGTCCTGGATTCTCCGGTACGAACGACAGGAGTACAATCGCCTTCTCCTCCTCCATCACCTCCTGTACCACCACCTCCTCCATCGCCTTCACAGGTGGGATCTCTGGAGCGCTCACCAGAGAATTCACCTGCTCCGGAACAACAACCGGCGGTGACACAGGAGCAATGGCGCCATTTGATGCGCAGCATTGGCAACATCCAGCAGCGGAATGAGCATCTACAGGCTCAGTTAGATTTCTACCGTCGCGAGCAGCGAGATGATGGAAGCAGAGAAGCAGATTCCGTGGCTGAGTTCCGTCCGTTCTCGGAAGATGTCGAGAGTGTGGCGATTCCGGATAACATGAAAACGTTAGTTCTGGATTCTTACAGCAGAGATTCCGATCCGAAGGATCATCTTCTGTATTTTAATACGAAGATGGTGATAATTGCGGCGTCAGATGCGGTGAAGTGCAGGATGTTTCCATCGACGTTCAAATCGACGGCGATGGCGTGGTTCACAACTTTGCCGCGAGGATCGATTTCAAATTTCAGAGACTTCTCATCCAAGTTTCTAGTGCAATTCTCGGCAAATAAGAATCAGCCGGTGACGATCAATGACCTATACAATATTCGCCAGCAGGAAGGGGAGTCACTGAAAGAGTACATGGCAAGGTACGGCGCGGCGTCGGTAAAGGTAGAGGACGAGGAGCCTCGAGCTTGTGCTTTAGCATTTAAAAACGGTTTGCTGCCGGGAGGGTTGAACAGCAAATTGACACGTAAGCCGGCGCGCTCGATGGAAGAGATGCGTGCTCGTGCCAGCACTTATATTCTCGACGAGGAGGACGACGCTTTCAAAAGAAAGCGCGCGAAGTTGGAAAAGGGCGACACGTCGCCCAAGCGCGCGAAAAAAGATAGGAGCGGCGAAGATAAGGGGGATGGCAAGCAGCAGAGACCAGGTAAGGGGAAGTCGGTATTCAAACCGACCAAGGAACAGTTGTATCCACGACGCGATGATTATGAACAACGTCGGCCTTGGCAATCTAAGTCTCATCGCCAGCGGGAGGAAACTGATATGGTGATGAACACAGATTTATCGGATATGCTCCAAGGGGCGAGGGACGCAAATCTAGTGGATGAACCGGAGGCCCCAAAGTATCAGCCACGGGACGCCAATCCCAAGAAGTGGTGTGAGTTCCACCGGTCCGCCGGGCATGATACGGATGACTGTTGGACTTTGCAGCGGGAGATTGATAAGTTGATTCGGGCGGGATATCAAGGAAATCGTCAAGGTCTGTGGCGCAACGGTGGCGATCAAAACAAAGCGCACAAGCGGGAGGAGGAGCGAGCGGACACTAAGGGCAAGAAAAAGCAAGAATCAGCGGCTATCGCCACAAAAGGGGCTGATGACACGTTTGCTCAACACTCAGGCCCGCCCGTCGGGACCATCAACACCATCGCCGGGGGATTTGGCGGCGGTGGCGACACTCATGCGGCGCGTAAGCGCCATGTTCGTGCCGTTAATTCCGTTCATGAGGTCGCTTTTGGATTCGTACACCCTGACATAACAATCTCGATGGCGGACTTTGAGGGGATAAAGCCTCATAAGGACGACCCGATTGTGGTGCAGTTAAGGATGAACATTTTCAACGTTAGAAGGGTACTCCTGGATCAGGGTAGTTCGGCTGATATTATCTATGGTGATGCATTTGACAAGTTGGGACTAACTGACAATGATCTGACTCCATATGCGGGAACCTTGGTAGGTTTCGCGGGGGAGCAAGTAATGGTGCGGGGATACATTGATCTAGACACAATATTTGGGGAAGATGAGTGTGCCAGGGTTTTGAAGGTAAGGTATCTGGTTCTCCAGGTGGTGGCATCTTACAATGTCATCATTGGGCGAAATACATTGAATCGCCTTTGTGCTGTAATTTCAACAGCCCACTTGGCGGTCAAGTATCCGCTAAGCAGTGGAAAGGTGGGAAAGCTAAAGGTGGACCAGAAGATGGCGAGGGAGTGTTATAATAATTGCCTTAACTTGTACGGCAAGAAGAGTGCGTTGGTTGGTCATAGATGTTATGAAATCGAAGCTTCGGATGAAAATCTTGATCCCCGGGGCGAGGGGCGAGTAAATAGGCCCACGCCAATTGAGGAAACGAAGGCGCTAAAGTTTGGCGATCGCACTTTGAAGATTGGGACCAGACTGACGGAAGAGCAGGAGACGCGCCTGACAAAACTGCTTGGGGAGAACTTAGACTTGTTTGCTTGGAGCTGCAAAGACATGCCTGGAATTGATCCGAACTTCATATGCCATCGGTTAGCATTGAATCCAAGTCTCAAGCCAGTTTCATAACTCAGGAGGCGCCTGGGTGGCGACAAAGGGAAGGCGGTGCAACAGGAAGTCGACAAGTTGCTGGCGGCAGAGTTCATCAGGGAAGTGAAGTATCCGACGTGGTTGGCGAACGTCGTAATGGTGAAGAAAGCGAACGGGAAATGGCGAATGTGTGTAGATTACACAGACTTAAACAAAGCATGTCCAAAAGATTCGTATCCCCTTCCCAGCATCGATAGCCTTGTTGATGGTGCCTCGGGCAACGAACTTCTTAGCTTGATGGATGCTTATTCTGGCTATCATCAAATCCGCATGCACCCGGCAGACGAGGACAAAACGGCTTTTATGACCGCCAGAGTCAATTATTGCTATCGCACCATGCCGTTTGGACTAAAGAACGCTGGGGCGACCTACCAAAGATTGATGGATAGGGTTTTTGCTGGGCAGGTGGGAAGAAACATGGAGGTTTACGTTGATGACATGATTGTTAAATCAGTACGTGGTTTAGACCATCATCAAGATCTGGAGGAAGCATTTGGCGAAATAAGGAAGCACAATATGCGCCTCAACCCGGAGAAATGCTATTTTGGTGTTCAGGGGGGCAAGTTTTTGGGATTCATGATCACATCCAGAGGAATCGAGATAAACCCAGAAAAATGCAAGGCGATTCAGCAGATGAAAAGCCCTTCTAATGTGAAAGAGGTCCAACGTTTGACGGGGCGAATAGCAGCTTTATCTCGGTTTCTTCCCAAGTCTGGTGACAGATCTTTCCCTTTTTTCAAGTGTCTTCGCAAGAATGTCGCATTTGAGTGGACGGCGGAGTGTGAGGAAGCTTTTGTTCGCCTCAAGGAACTCCTATCGTCACCGCCAATCTTGTCGAAACCAATACAGGGACACCCGCTGCATTTGTATTTTGCTGTGAGCGATGGTGCTCTGAGTTCAGTGATGTTGCAGGAGATAGATGGCGAGCATCGAATTGTTTATTTTGTTAGTCACACACTCCAGGGCGCGGAGGTCAGATATCAGAAAATTGAGAAGGCGGCGCTGGCGGTCCTCGTCACCGCCCGGCGGTTGAGACCTTATTTTCAGAGTTTTCCCGTGAAGGTGCGGACGGATTTGCCCTTGAGACAAGTATTACAAAAACCGGATTTATCAGGTAGATTGGTCGCCTGGTCGGTTGAATTGTCAGAGTATAGTTTGCAATATGATTAGCGGGGCGCAGTTGGTGCGCAGTCACTAGCTGACTTTGTGGTCGAGTTGACTCCAGATCGGTTTGAAAGAGTGGACACTCAGTGGACTCTCTTCGTGGATGGATCCTCCAATAGTAGTGGCAGCGGCGCGGGAGTAACGTTAGAAGGGCCGGGGGAACTAGTGTTGGAGCAATCCCTGAAATTCGAGTTCAAAGCAACGAACAACCAAGCAGAATATGAAGCTCTCATCGCCGGATTGAAGTTGGCGCGGGAAGTGAAGATCAGGAGTTTGTTGATGTAACACCCCAATTTCTCAACTGAGGAGTCACATTAGTAACCTAACAAAGTCTAAGGACCAATCTGCAATCCCTAAAAACCAAGGGAATTTTTTTTTTTTCTGTAAAACAACTAAACACTTCGGCTAAAAGGTTGGAAACATACCATAACTTTATTTAGATAACTTGTTTCCCGATATACAGTAATAATAGTTTACAATACCATAAGTAAGGTTCAGAATAAACATGCGCACTTTAACAGTGGCGGAAGCAAGACTTTAATAACAGAGTTCTCATAAAGTAAAAGAGACTCCAACATAATCCACAAGAAGAGAAGCAAAGCTGCTTCTCATACCTCTACTCCACCGCTTACAACTCGATCTCCAACTCGAGTAGCTATGCCTCGGCGGAAGGATCTCCATCGCCTAATAGCGTTAAGCGCCCAAACAACAAGTAGCAAATAGAAAGGGTTAACTCCATGCAATTACCATGTATAAAAGAGAAAAATCATGCTGTTCGAATTTAATTACCTGGCATGGTAAATAACTAGCAACATAACTCAACTCATATATCAACAACTTAAACATAAATCGGACTCAGATAATAATAACCTCAACAATGTAACATCAAATCAGATATCAATAAACCAATACGAAAATCCAACAACATAGGGTCAGGTGTTAGTTCCCTATAATGCAACTATATGCTGCTAACAAAATGGATCGATCAATATCGTCTCTCAAGACGGGACAATGGTAGGACACACCTCCTCATCGCCACTTATAACGTCATACATGACGGGACAATCATAGGACACACCTCCTAATCGCCACTTAACGTCACACAAGACGGGACAATCATAGGACACACCTCCTGATCGCCACTTAGCACCTCGCAAGATGGGACAATGATAGGACACACCTCCTCATCGCCACTTGACTCAAGCCCTATATGCCAAGTCAGACAATAACAAAGCCCACCCAAGGACCAATCCAAAGTAACCACATGTTCCATCCACTAGGAAGCAGTAACGACAGAAACCAGTAAACGGCCGAAGCCTCTCAGAAAACATTTTCCAAATTCAGCATAATAATCATAATCATCTGCCAATCAATATAAACATCTTCATCTCAAACACAGGCAGTGCGATAAAAGCATGCAAGACTCAAAGACGCTCTAAAACCGAGTTACCCTTACCTTCGTGAGTAGAAGTTGGGCATGGAAATTGCGAACCTAGAACAAAGAAAACACAATCATCAACACAAGCTTCACTAGGAGCAACACGATCTACTAATACTAATCGAAATCGTAAAGAAAGCCTCTAAAGCTTCAGAGTTCCTATTTAGGCACAAATTGACAACGGAGACTTCGTTCGCTAAAACGAGCATAACTCGAGCTACAGAACTCAGAATGACACGAAACCGGCGCCAAAATTTCGACAATTGAAAGAGCTACGCAATGGCTCAGGTCATAGAGACCCAAAAATTATTTTTGGACACGGTACCCAAGCAATTAGGTTTCGGCCACTATGGAAAATAGGGTTTTCGAACTTTTTCTTCGATCTAAATCAATTCACAAGGTAGTTTTAGGGTAAAACTAAGGCAAAGAAATTGTCGGAACAATTTTCGGACAATCGGGTCGAAATACGACTATCCAGGGGCATTTTGGTCCAAAATAAAGGCTCAAAACTTCAAAGTTATCAGTTCGGAAAACAAATTTGACAGCATTGATCCTCATGACATCCGTGACAACAAATCCTAAAGGCACGAAGTCAGATTACAGCTTTTCGACAATAAAGTTTCGAAATGTGCGACTAATGGGGTTTTGAATCAATTTTTCAGATCTTGGACAACTGAATCGCAATCGGCGATTACTGACAGAGGTTTTAGACTCATGGGAACATAAGGAACATAACCCAACCAAGAAATCAAGGAAATCGGACAATTTTAGAAAAAGCTCAAAACTGTGAGCACAGAAACGACTTCAGAAACGCAACAGAAACAGTAAACAGAGGTAGGATTCATGCTAGTTACCTCAATACCTAGAAGTAGGGACGAACTGCACGAAGATTGGTCAAGTTTTCGCGAAAATTTCTCCTCTCCTCCTCTCTCCTTGCTCGCGGCCTTGAATGGGTGAGAATGAAGAGATTTTGCTTTTTCGAGCTATTTATAGGCGGGTGAAATCGCGGGAAAATGAAAATTTCGCGATTCCGATTTTTGCAGCATGTCCACCGAGGAATTTTAAGAGAGATTCTGGCGTCAGAATTCTAGAACTCAAAACAATTATCTATGATTTGGGAAAAACGATATCTAAAATCCCAAAAGGCGGTGTAAGTTAATCTGTCCCGTTAAACTACTTTTTGCTGTGATGCTCAGACGACAAAACTTCCTTCTGAAGAAAGATTGGAAATGTCGAAACAAATCTGGCAACACGGACGGAAACTTCGTTAGAAGTCCCGAATAGAAAAAGTCTTCATCCATCGCTCGAATCTAGGGTTTCGAAGCAAGGAAAATAGCGTCGTCGGACTTCCGAAAAGTGAATACTATCGTGCGTACAGTCTAGAGTTCCGAAATGAAACGCTGGTCGAAGGAAAAATAAAGAAAATCTTTAAATTTTCCAAGGATTCGAAATCTCACTTAAAACGTTGCTCTAAAGCGAAATTAGCCTATTCTGGACACGCTTGCCATAAGGCGGGTGTGCAGACGACTCGCTCTAATTCCTAAAATGACTACGCAACATTCCTCAAGCAATTCCTGAACTTTCTTCTTCATTAATCTTTCTCAAATATCAAACTCCTGTCACGCTTACACTGATTCTACGCGTGAGTCGGAAATTAGCTTGTTCTGAAAATCCAGGTCTTACAATACTACCCCCCAAAAAGAAAGTTTCGTCCTCGAAACTTAAGGCTCAGTGAGGAGTTTCGGATACTGTTCCTTCATCATCTCTTCTAGTTCCCAAGTAGCATCGCCCGTGACTTGGTTCCAAATCACTTTTACCAGAGGAACCTGCTTGTTCCTCAACTGCTTGATCCTACGTTCCTCAATCCTCATTGGTGCCACTTCAAAAGACAAGTTGTCTCTAAGCTGAATATCATCTTCCTTGATGATGTGAGAGGGATCAGGAATATACTTCCTCAATTGTGACACGTGTAGCACATCATGAATCTTGGAAAGAAAAGGTGGCAACGCAATCCGATAAGCTACTTTACCGACTCGCTCGATAATCTGATACGGTCCAATGAACTTCGGTGTCAGCTTCCTCGACTTTATCGCTCTTCCCACTCCGGTAGTTGGTGTCACGCGAAGAAACACGTGGTCTCCCGCCTCAAACTCTAACTCTCTCCGTCGTGTGTCAGCATAACTCTTCTGTCGACTCTGTGACGTCCTCATCTTCTCTTGTATTTGCTTCACTTTCTCAGTAGTTTGTTGTACTAATTCAGGTCCAACGTGAAGATGTTCGCCATCTTGAAACCAACATAAAGGAGTTCTACATCTCCTCCCATACAAAGCCTCATAAGGTGCCATTCCAATACTAGCATGAAAACTGTTGTTATAAGTAAACTCGATCAACGGCAACAGCTCATCCCAGCTTTCTTGACTATCCAGAACACAGGCTCGCAGCAAGTCTTCCAATGACTGTATTGTCCTCTCTGTCTGTCCATCCGTCTGAGGGTGATAGGCAGAGCTCAACCTCAACTTCGTCCCAAGCGCCTCGTGCAACGCCTTCCAGAAATGCGAAGTAAACTTCGGATCTCTGTCAGAAACAATACTCGATGGTACTCCATGAAGTCGTACAATCTCAGCGACATACACTTTTGCAAGTGCCTCCACATTGAACGTGGTCTTCACCGGTATGAAATGTGCTGACTTCGTCAGACGGTCCACAATGACCCAAATGGAATCAAATCTCTTCCTCGTAGCTAGCAAAGCTACCACGAAATCCATAGAGATACTGTCCCACTTCCACTCCGGCACATCAAGTGACTGTAACATACCCGCAGGCTTTTGATGTTCTATCTTCGCCTTCTGACATGTCAGACATGCCGCCACATACTCTGCTACATTCTTCTTCATTCCTGGCCACCAGAAATTCAACTTTAGATCTTGGTACATCTTTGTCGATCCCGGATGAATACTCAATCTACTCTTGTGACCTTCGTCAAGGATCATCCTTCTCAACTCCATGTCCAATGGCACGCAGACACGTCCTTTGCAACGCAGAATGTTGTCGGTTCCTACCTCGAAATCCGGCGCTTTTCCCAAAATGATCAAGTTCCGTTTCTCGATCAGCTCCTCATCTAACAGTTGCTTCACCTTGATCTCGTTCAGAAAATCACTAGTGATCGTCACCATCCCAAAGCTCAATTTTCCAGGTGTCACTTGCATACCCAAACTGAGGTCGCGAAAAGTCTCGATAAGTTCCAATTCCTTAATCATCAACGATGAAACATGAATTGTCTGGCGACTCAGTGCGTCTGCTACAACATTTGCTTTTCCTGGGTGGTACAACAAAGTGAAATCATAGTCCTTGATGAATTCCACCCAACGCCTTTGTCTCATATTCAGATCCTTCTGATCGAACAGGTACTTCAAGCTCTTATGATCACTAAAAACAGTGAAAGTGCTCCCATAAAGATAGTGCCTCCAAATCTTGAGCGCAAATACCACAGCCGCTAACTCCAAATCGTGCGTAGGATAGTTCCGTTCATGTATCTTCAATTGCCTTGAAGAATAAGCCACAGCCTTTCGGTGTTGCATCAACACACAACCCAAACCTTGGTACGAAGCATCGCAGTAAACCTCGTAGGGTTCCTTCTCTTGTGGTAATGTCAGAACTGGCGCGGTCGTCAAACGCTTCTTCATATCTTGGAAACTCTGTTCACAATCCTCTGTCCAAGCAAAAGGTTGGTTCTTCCGGGTGAGTTTCGTCAATGGTCCTGCAATCTTAGCAAAACCTTCGATGAATCGTCGGTAATATCCAGCTAAACCGATGAAACTCCTTATATCTGTCACAGTCTTAGGACGCTCCCATGCAAGTACCGCTTCCACTTTACTGGGATCCACAGCAATACCCTCCTTTGAGATGACATGTCCTAAAAACTTTACTTCTTCGAGCCAAAATTCACACTTTGTCGCGTTAGCATACAGTACCTTATCCCGAAGAACTTGTAATACTTGACGTAGATGTTCCTCGTGTTCTTCACGATTCCTCGAGTAGATCAAGATGTCGTCGATGAACACCACAACGAAGCGATCCAAGAATGGATGAAAGATCCTATTCATGTAGTCCATGAATACAGCTGGTGCATTCGTAACTCCAAACGGCATCACCAAGTACTCATAGTGCCCATAGCGTGTCCTAAACGCCGTCTTTTGAATATCCTCATCCTTGACTCTAATCTGGTGATATCCCGATCTCAGGTCAATCTTCGAGAAAATAGCAGCACCCTTCAACTGATCCATCAAATCGTCAATCCTTGGCAACGGATAACGGTTCTTTATCGTGACTTTGTTCAACTGTCGATAATCCACACAAAGTCGCGATCTTCCGTCTTTCTTCTTCACAAGCAGCACTGGCGCTCCCCACGGAGAAACGCTAGGTCGGATAAACCCCTTCTTGGTTAAATCTTCGAGTTGACTCTTCAGCTCAGTCAGTTCTGCTGGTGCCATACGATACGGTGCGATTGATATAGGTCCAGTGCCTGGGACTATATCAATTGTGAACTCCATATCTCTGACCGGAGGTATTCCAGGTACGTCTTCGGGGAACACATCCTCGAAATCTTGCACAACAGCAATTCCGTGTACTCCATTCTCCTTAGCTTCCACCACGGTTGTAGACATGAGAGAACTCAAAGCTCCTTTCCTCAAAGAAAGCTTTGAAAAGTACGAGTTCAGGAACTCAGCGAGTCCAGCATCGGGAAAGATAACTACCTTATTGGCGCAATCAAGAAGAACATGATGGTGGGACAACCAATCCATGCCTATGATCACATCCAATCCCTTGAGAGGTAAACAGATTAAGTTTGCTACAAACTTCTTATCTAGGTACATCCAAGGACATTCCAGACATGCAGTGTTAGTTACTAGACTCTTAGATGCAGGGGTAGACACTGTCAAGTCAAACGGTAGCTTTGACACTTCTAGCTTTAACCTTGCCGCACAAGCTATATCTATAAATGAATGCGTAGCACCAGAATCAAATAGCGCGATAAGGGAATTACCCGCAATCTCGCAGGTACTGCGGATCAGACCATCGTCTTCCTCAGCTTCAGTTCCACTGATTGAGTAGACCCTTCCACCAGCAGTAGGCCTCCTAGCCCCAACAACATTTGCAGCATCCTCAACCTTAGGAATCCTGCAATCCCTAGCGAGATGGCCTGGCTTGTTGCAGTTCCAACACATCAGAGGACCCTCGGGACAGTGGCTGGCGTAATGTCCCTTTTGGTTACACTTGAAGCAAGTCACACCGTCCAAACTCACTCCTAGAGGTCTCGGTGCAATAACATTCCCACCCGTGGGATAAAAAGAACCAGAAGCTGTCCCCCTACCCTGGGGACGAACATACGGCTTCTTCTAGAAATACCTACCCTTGTCACCTCTTCCTTGGTTAGTCCTAGCCGGACCTCCACTTCCTTGGTTAAGCTTGTTCTGACCTTGGAATTTGCCCCTTGCATTATCAATGGCCTCAATTCCCTTGGTCTTTTCCACCAGCACTTGGTAGCGATTCAATCCTAGGGGTTGCACCGCCCTCTGTAGCTCATAACTCAGCCCATCAATGAAGCGCTCGCACATATAGCCTTCATCTATCTGTCCTCGAAAGTAGCGGAAATGTTTCGCCAACGACTCCAACTTAGAAGCATACTCAGCTACGGTCATGCCTCCTTGACGGAGTCTCAGAAATTGTGCTTCCTTGGCGGCTCTAGCACTCTTAGGAAAGTACTTGTCCAGGAAAGCTCCCCGGAAGCACTCCCAAGTGATAGCTTGATGGTCGGCTTCCATCATAGCTCTAGCCCCGCGCCACCAATACTCAGCTTCACCAGTCAGCAGGTAAGTCGCATAATCCACTTTCATCTCTGCAGTGGTACGCAGAAAGGTGAAGATCTTCTCCAACTCCTGGAGCCATAAGTCAGCTTCCTCCGGATCGAAGCCCCCAGAGAACTTCGGCGGATCCTGACGCTTGAAATCGTTCAGACCTCTGGTCTGAGCAGCAGCTTGTTCACGCTCCTCACGCTGAACACGGCGAGCATTTTCTTCAGCATGGTTTTGTGCAGCCACCAAAGCAGCAGTAGCAGCACGTTGAGCTTCAGCTTCCTCCCTTGCAGCGGAGTTGGTAACTTGTTGTGCCATAAGGGCAGTCAGGTTAGCAATAGCTTGCTCCATCGGATTCATGTTGTCTGAACCTTGAGTCTCGTCCAGCTGTGGAAACCTCCTGTTCCTGTTTTCATGAACAGTCAAAGACCACAACAGATACTCAGGCCAGAACAACACAAAGTTATATAATAACTAACTATGTATATACTTATATCAAATGTATAATTAACAATAACTAGCATAAGGTTATTCACTTACGAATAACCTTCAAAAATAATCTATATAAACAGTAATCAAGCACACTCTTCCTCCGATTGACACCCCATCATTCGGTCTCAGAGTTCAAACATCTTAAGAAGACACTCTACCCAAAAGCTCTGGTTTTCTCAACCAAAGCTCTGATACCACAATTGTAACACCCCAATTTCTCAACTGAGGAGTCACATTAGTAACCTAACAAAGTCTAAGGACCAATCTGCAATCCCTAAAAACCAAGGGAATTTTTTTTTTCTGTAAAACAACTAAACACTTCGGCTAAAAGGTTGGAAACATACCATAACTTTATTTAGATAACTTGTTTCCCGATATACAGTAATAATAGTTTACAATACCATAAGTAAGGTTCAGAATAAACATGCGCACTTTAACAGTGGCGGAAGCAAGACTTTAATAACAGAGTTCTCATAAAGTAAAAGAGACTCCAACATAATCCACAAGAAGAGAAGCAAAGCTGCTTCTCATACCTCTACTCCACCGCTTACAACTCGATCTCCAACTCGAGTAGCTATGCCTCGGCGGAAGGATCTCCATCGCCTAATAGCGTTAAGCGCCCAAACAACAAGTAGCAAATAGAAAGGGTTAACTCCATGCAATTACCATGTATAAAAGAGAAAAATCATGCTGTTCGAATTTAATTACCTGGCATGGTAAATAACTAGCAACATAACTCAACTCATATATCAACAACTTAAACATAAATCGGACTCAGATAATAATAACCTCAACAATGTAACATCAAATCAGATATCAATAAACCAATACGAAAATCCAACAACATAGGGTCAGGTGTTAGTTCCCTATAATGCAACTATATGCTGCTAACAAAATGGATCGATCAATATCGTCTCTCAAGACGGGACAATGATAGGACACACCTCCTCATCGCCACTTATAACGTCATACATGACGGGACAATCATAGGACACACCTCCTAATCGCCACTTAACGTCACACAAGACGGGACAATCATAGGACACACCTCCTGATCGCCACTTAGCACCTCGCAAGATGGGACAATGATAGGACACACCTCCTCATCGCCACTTGACTCAAGCCCTATATGCCAAGTCAGACAATAACAAAGCCCACCCAAGGACCAATCCAAAGTAACCACATGTTCCATCCACTAGGAAGCAGTAACGACAGAAACCAGTAAACGGCCGAAGCCTCTCAGAAAACATTTTCCAAATTCAGCATAATAATCATAATCATCTGCCAATCAATATAAACATCTTCATCTCAAACACAGGCAGTGCGATAAAAGCATGCAAGACTCAAAGACGCTCTAAAACCGAGTTACCCTTACCTTCGTGAGTAGAAGTTGGGCATGGAAATTGCGAACCTAGAACAAAGAAAACACAATCATCAACATAAGCTTCACTAGGAGCAACACGATCTACTAATACTAATCGAAATCGTAAAGAAAGCCTCTAAAGCTTCAGAGTTCCTATTTAGGCACAAATTGACAACGGAGACTTCGTTCGCTAAAACGAGCATAACTCGAGCTACAGAACTCAGAATGACACGAAACCGGCGCCAAAATTTCGACAATTGAAAGAGCTACGCAATGGCTCAGGTCATAGAGACCCAAAAATTATTTTTGGACACGGTACCCAAGCAATTAGGTTTCGGCCACTATGGAAAATAGGGTTTTCGAACTTTTTCTTCGATCTAAATCAATTCACAAGGTAGTTTTAGGGTAAAACTAAGGCAAAGAAATTGTCGGAACAATTTTCGGACAATCGGGTCGAAATACGACTATCCAGGGGCATTTTGGTCCAAAATAAAGGCTCAAAACTTCAAAGTTATCAGTTCGGAAAACAAATTTGACAGCATTGATCCTCATGACATCCGTGACAACAAATCCTAAAGGCACGAAGTCAGATTACAGCTTTTCGACAATAAAGTTTCGAAATGTGCGACTAATGGGGTTTTGAATCAATTTTTCAGATCTTGGACAACTGAATCGCAATCGGCGATTACTGACAGAGGTTTTAGACTCATGGGAACATAAGGAACATAACCCAACCAAGAAATCAAGGAAATCGGACAATTTTAGAAAAAGCTCAAAACTGTGAGCACAGAAACGACTTCAGAAACGCAACAGAAACAGTAAACAGAGGTAGGATTCATGCTAGTTACCTCAATACCTAGAAGTAGGGACGAACTGCACGAAGATTGGTCAAGTTTTCGCGAAAATTTCTCCTCTCCTCCTCTCTCCTTGCTCGCGGCCTTGAATGGGTGAGAATGAAGAGATTTTGCTTTTTCGAGCTATTTATAGGCGGGTGAAATCGCGGGAAAATGAAAATTTCGCGATTCCGATTTTTGCAGCACGTCCACCGAGGAATTTTAAGAGAGATTCTGGCGTCAGAATTCTAGAACTCAAAACAATTATCTATGATTTGGGAAAAACGATATCTAAAATCCCAAAGGCGGTGTAAGTTAATCTGTCCCGTTAAACTACTTTTTGCTGTGATGCTCAGACGACAAAACTTCCTTCTGAAGAAAGATTGGAAATGTCGAAACAAATCTGGCATCATGGACGGAAACTTCGTTAGAAGTCCCGAATAGAAAAAGTCTTCATCCATCGCTCGAATCTAGGGTTTCGAAGCAAGGAAATTAGCGTCGTCGGACTTCCGAAAAGTGAATACTATCGTGCGTACAGTCTAGAGTTCCGAAATGAAACGCTGGTCGAAGGAAAAATAAAGAAAATCTTTAAATTTTCCAAGGATTCGAAATCTCACTTAAAACGTTGCTCTAAAGCGAAATTAGCCTATTCTGGACACGCTTGCCATAAGGCGGGTGTGCAGACGACTCGCTCTAATTCCTAAAATGACTACGCAACATTCCTCAAGCAATTCCTGAACTTTCTTCTTCATTAATCTTTCTCAAATATCAAACTCCTGTCACGCTTACACTGATTCTACGCGTGAGTCGGAAATTAGCTTGTTATGAAAATCCAGGTCTTACAGTTGATAAGAACGGACTCACAATTGGTGGAGAATCAAGTGAAGGGAACTTTCCAGGTCAAAGATCCTAATCTGATCAAGTACCTTGAGCGGGTACGGTATTTGATGACACTTTTTCAAGAGGTCGTGGTGGAGTACGTTCCTCGGGCAGAAAATCAGCGGGCGGACGCGCTGGCCAAATTGGCGAGCACGCGGAAGCCCGGCAATAACAAAAGTGTGATTCAGGAAACGCTGGCGTACCCAAGCATCGAAGGCGAGCTCATGGCCTGCGTGAACAGAGGGGGAACATGGATGGGTCCCATAATATCTATCTTGGCGGGGGACCCGGCAGAAGTGGAGCAATGCACGAAGGAACAACGGCGGGAGGCGAGTCACTATACTCTCATTGACGGGCACTTGTATCGCCGTGGTTTCTCAACGCCATTGTTGAAATGCGTACCGCCAGAGAAGTACGAAGCGATAATGTCTGAGGTACATGAAGGAGTGTGCGCGAGCCACATCGGGGGAAGGTCTTTGGCTTGCAAGGTGTTGAGGGCGGGTTTTTACTGGCCCACCCTCAGGAAAGATTGTATGGACTTCGTGAAGCAGTGCAAGAAATGTCAAGTGTTCGCGGATTTGTCTAAGGCACCGCCAAAAGAGTTGGTAACGATGAGCGCCCCGTGGCCTTTCGCCATGTGGGGTGTGGACTTAGTCGGACCTTTTCCGACCGCCAGGGCACAAATGAAGTTTATATTAGTGGCGGTGGACTACTTCACTAAGTGGATTGAGGCTGAACCCCTGGCCAAGATTACTTCGGCAAAGATAGTCAATTTCTACTGGAAGCGTATTGTTTGCAGGTTCGGGATCCCAAGGGCGATCGTATCTGACAACGGGACCCAGTTTTCAAGCAGCCAAACAAGGGAGTTCTGCAGGGAAATGGGCATACAGATGAGGTTCGCCTCTGTTGAGCATCCGCAGACGAACGGGCAGGTGGAATCTGCAAACAGGGTAATCCTGCGAGGACTAAGACGACGGCTTGCGGAGGCTAAGGGAGCTTGGTTGGATGAACTTCCGGCGGTGCTGTGGTCGTACAACACCACCGAGCAATCTACTACAAGGGAAACCCCCTTTAGAATGACCTATGGGGTAGATGCCATGTTGCCGGTGGAGATTGACAACTTTACATGGCGGACTCAACCAGGTTTTGAAGGGGAAAATCAGGCCAACATGGCGATGGAGCTGGACCTTTTGTCGGAAACGCGCGACGAGGCGCACATTCGGGAAACAGCGATGAAGCAGCGCGTGGCGGCAAAGTTCAACAGCAGGGTTCACGTCCGAGATATGCAGGTCGGCGACCTGGTCCTCAAGTGGCGATCGGGAGCCCCGGGGAACAAGCTTACTCCTAACTGGGAAGGGCCCTACCGCATTATTAAAGTTCTTGGTAATGGGGCCTATCACTTAGAAGAGCTTGATGGAAGGCGGTTACCTCGATCGTTCAATGGTTTGAGCTTGCGCTACTTTTATAGTTGATCGCAGGCGAGAAAGTGAACAAGGCGGAATCGCCGGAGCCAGATATCTTTAAGATTTTCCGAGGTGTTTTCAAATTCTCCAATGTATTGCAATAACAAGGCGTGCTCTTTTTCTCCGAAAGGAGTTTTTTAATGAGGCGCTCCATCAATAAAATAAAACGAAAATTCACGAAATTCGTGTCCAAAAATTCCAGGGATTCCCTGACGATCGGAATTGCCGATCGACATAAAGAATTACGGCGATCACTAAGTGGGACAAGCTTGATCCCCAAAGGGGCTTGCTGGAACCCTGAAGGTTGTGGCGATTCCACAAATGGCCTTTGACGCCTGGGAATCACCCTCCGGAAAGTCTGACGTGATCGCCGGTCCCGTAAACGATGTGCTGGGTAAGTCTCGCCAGAATACGACGAGCGCCGTTAGCTAGGCAAAAGTCTTGGGACCCCCAAATGGCCATTGGGATCCAAGCATTGTAAGCCCCGAGCGGGCAAAGCCCCGGGCGAAGTCCTCGAGAATGGAGGTCGTTTCTTCCTATTGGGGAAAACGTCTAAAGTCTTGGTGGTGGAATACCAAGCAACAAGTCCTAGTTAAAATTAAGGCACGAAATCGTTAGGCGTAATTCAATCATATGACGCGTGAAAAATAGCGCAAGATATAAGGTCGGCGAATGAATAAGGTGGAAGGCGAGTGCTTGGTCACTCAGGATGTTGAGTATTTTACTACTCTGGCGTGTTGAGGGGTTAAACTATGAAACTTATTCTTAAATTTTTTAAGCCATAAGAAGGCGGCGACTAAAAAATGTACGGCGGAAGCATTCCAACATGATTTACAAAATATCCAACGGCGATATAAAAAGCTATGGCGAAGGTTTGCTTAAACATAGACGAATGGCGGAAAAGTACACTACAAGGTGACAGTAAAAGCTAAAGTAATGTTAAAATTACATTATTCATTGTTTTCTTTCTCCTGTTCTTCTTCTTCCTCTTCTTCTTCAGTCGCTGTCCAGAGGTGTTGGTCAATCAGGGGAGGATCGTCGGGACCAACCAGTCCTTCGGCGGTTATCTCTTTCATTACTCCCATGGCGCTAAAGTCAAAGTTCGGGTACAAATGTTGGGCCTGATCTTTGGCGAGGTAGAAACCGCGCTCGCGGTTGTCAAGGGCGATGTCAGCGGCTTGTTCCCTCGCCTCAGTGGCTTTGGCCTTCTCCGTCGCCAGCTCGTCCTCTAGCCTTTTGATCTTTGCCAGTTGGGAAGCAATCTCAGCATCTTTCGTGGCGAGGGCCTCGACATGAGTTTCGGTCGCTTTCTTGATCTCCTCGGACGTAGCCTGCATCACCGCCTCCATGTCAGACTTCGCCAAGGCCAAGGACTCCGCAGACTTTTTCTCTTGCTCCGCCAACGCCTTCTTCACTAACTCCAGCTCAGCGCGCAGTATGGCAAGCTCTGACTCCTTAGCAATCAGCGCCTCGCCTCGGGCGATCAAGTCCTTCTCAGCTTGCTCTTTTTCCTTTTTGCAAGCTTGAAGGCTTGCATCAAGCTCATCTGCTTCTTCCTTCATCAGCGCCAGCTGATCCTCCAGCTCGCTGATTTTAATCCCCGCCGTGCCAATCATCTTGTCGGCATAGACTTTGTCTTTTCCTGCCTGCGTCGCCAGTTTGTCGAAACGCTTTTCCCAAGCAGCGGCGGCTTCTTGATGCTTAGCACTTTCGGCCTTCAACCGCTCAGCTTCAACGGTGGCGGCATTGAACTTCTCAAACGCGTGGGCAAAGATGCACCCAGCGCGTAGGAGGCAAGCAAGAGTCTCCTCCTTGGTGTCATTAAGGCCCCGACTCAAAACTTCTTTTTCTATGGCGTCACGGTTAAGACCAGCAAGTAAGAATTCTGAGGGTTCAATGGCGTTGGGGAGCATATTATAATAGCTTGAAGAACCGACCTCGGGAGCAGGGGCTTGTTCAATTTGAGCCGCTTCAGAGGTAGTGGCAGCGCCAGGACAGGATTTTTCCCCTTGATGAGGCGGGGGAGGCATGGAGCTCGCATCATGTGTTGAGGGCGGGCTAGGAGGCGCATCTTGGCGAGAGGGAGACTTCGGGGTTTCATTTTCTTTTTCCTTCTCTCCAACAGGAGTGTTGGAAGTCGCAGCAGCTTTTGTGGCGTTGACACCGGCGAGTTTCTCGGCAGCTGAGGATCGAGAAATGTTGGTGGTTGTGGCACCGACGGAGGCGGCTGTGGCGCCAGCAGAGGACTCAGCGGCAACAGCAGCGGTCGCACCGGCGGTGGCAGGAGTAGAAGCTGGTACGGTGGTTGGCTCGATAGCCGCGGCGACGGAGGCTTCAGTGACATTTTTGCCTTTAGGCGCAGCAGCAGTGGTGGGCTGAGCGCCAGGGTTGGATGTGCCGGCGCCGGAGGAGGCTTTGACCAATCTTCTCCTCTTGGGAGCTTTGGTGCTCTCGGCTTGGTTCTCAGCACCGCCCCGTTTTTTCACGTCGCCCTCAGTGTTGAACTTTGGGGAAAAGCGAGCCATTCTCCTCTCGCGGGCCTTCAGGAGCTCGGCGTTCGTGAAATTCATATCTTCTGTAACAATAAAAAATACGATCAGTGACAACATAGGAGACGAGAAAGGAAATGTCAATAATAAAAGTGAGCTATGGGCAACCTAAGTATTTGGGAGTTCTTGAGAGGTCAGCGCCCTCAAGGACTGTTGTGCAGTCAAGGATGGGAAGTGGGGCAAGGAGATTAAGAAAGGCTTTGTCGTTGGCGGACAAAGATTCCTCTGAAGGATCGGTGATCCCATTGGGCTTCTCCGTCCAGTAAAGAGGAAAAAGGGCGGTCCCGTCTCTAAGGGTGAATGCCTCTGGGTAGGCGGGATGAACCGCCACACGGAAGTACTTCCGTGCGAAGGAGGACTTCGCATTACTTTTGTGAGGATGCAAGCACTTCCGGCCGGCTCGGGCCTTCAAGGAAATCCATCCTTTGTTTTTGATGGACTTGGGGTCGACGTCGTAGAGGTAGAAGAAACTGGTGGGGGATGGGGCGATGCCGACAACGGCGCTTAAGATTTCAAAACACCGAATGAAGGCCCAGGCGTTAGGGTGGAGTTGGCAGGGAGCCGCGTTGATGTCGCGGAGGACGGTTTGGACAAAGGGCGAGAAAGGAAGCCTGATTCCAAGCTCGCTAAACATGTATTCATACGCAAAGAAAAAATGGGATCTCTTTACGTCGCTGTCTGGCTTATGAAGCCAGGGGCGGTCCTCAGGAGGGCAAATCCAGATCCTGAGTTTGGCGTTAAACTCATCGTCATGAGACAAACCACCCAGGGAGTTCACGAACTGCACGATGAGATCGCTATTCTGGAAAATAGAAGGTTGGTCTATAGCCTCGTGAGTGGGGGCTATTTGGACTGGAAGGGGCAGAGTGGCGTAGGTTTTTAGTCGGTAAGGTGGGATCTCCGGGACCTCTAAACGGAGGCCGCCGGCGGCGGTGGCATCAGGGTCGCTTCCGGAGGAAGAAGAGGAGTGGTTAGGGGAGGTAGGGCTTGAAGCCATTTTTAGAAGACAGTAAAGTGAAAGAAAGGAAAAGATGAGTATGTGTATGATGCAAAGATAAGGACAGTGAGACTCACCGGAGTAGGATGTGAAGAGTGGGTAACGGAAAGGGTGATAAGCGACGGCTCCGGAGCGGAAGTGGGCAGAGGGAGTTTGGTAAGCGATTAGGGAGGTAAAGAGGGGTCTCGGAAAGGGATGACTGTGGGGAAGAAGGGTTTTTATAGGAGAAGGGGGGAAGCTGGAAGGGTGACGCGTGTTGGACGCGTGTGGAAGGTTGGAAGTCATGATGGTTTTGGGGAGGTGGGTCGCGTGCAATGGGGAGTTACTACGCACGATGGGACGGTTATGAAAGGTGAAGTGACGGTTCCGGAGAAAGAGGGAAATTGATGTAACCGACGCGTCACGTGGGGCAGTCACGGGGGGCAGATAGGGATTTGAAAGGGTTTTAAAATAAGGGAAAGCGCGAAAAGCCTCGCCACTATAAAGATCAAACACCATCGCCTGACAGGTGACACCAACAACAAAGTTCAGTCGCTCGCCGGGGTTACCGCCAGTCAATGATTGAATGATCAGCACATGACCCATGCCTGCCACCTTTCCCGCCGGCGAACGATCATACACCTGCTCCAACTTATCGCCAATACGAAGTAATCGTTCTCGCCGCTTGTGGACTAGTGGACTTGCCAGCTCGGGTTGCTCGTCAAGTCAGTGGACTGGGTAACTGAAAATGCAAGTTTCCTTTTGCTCACGCCATGTTGGCGATATAGTTTACTTCTCTTTTCTCAAGCCATGTTGGCAGTGCAGATTCTGGTGTACTGTAAGACATATGTAAAAGCATTTAAAAGACACCCTTAGCTCTCGTACCTCGAGCTCGGTGTCTTGTGGACTAGTGGACTGGGCGAGCCCCTAGAGGGGCAACGCCCAGCATGTATCCCGCCCTGAGGCGGGGCCCTGGCCTTCAGATGGGCCTTGACCTCGGAGGCCCAATTGGCCCAATAGGTAGTACCCAAGCTCTATAAATAGGAGGTAGTTATCAAGTGTAGGGGACTTTTTGGCTCATTTGGGAAACTGACATATGAGATTTAGCACTCTCTCTCTCATTCACATTCTCTCTTAGCATAATCCTCTACCTCTAGGTACTATACCTCTCTTCAATGTTCGGTCCAAGAACACAAAGCATCTCTTAACAATAATCATTACCATAATAAAATTTACATTGTAGCTGGTCTTAGTCTAGTTCCCTTTAAACTGTCAGATCACCTAACAATTTTAACTGCCTTATTTTATCTAACTAATGTAGCTGCTTTTTCTCACCTCAGCTGGTTTTGTTTTATTCTTTTCTCATGTGTCATATCAACATATATTTATATTTCCATCATTTTTTGTTCTGGATGACCACCAAGCAAGTGTAAAGAGATTTTCAATCATAAAACAATACAAAAGGTAAACAACTCAACCATTTAATCTTATTTAAATAATTGCTTTAATAACATTGAACAAAATACTAAATATCTTTCCTTTGATTATAAAAGGATCCAATGTCACCCCAACAAATCTGATGAGAAGAAGAATCATCTGTGTTTAAAAAGAAAACAAAGGTAACATCGACAAAGCTGAGGCAATGTGCATCATTTGATCAGGAAGAAATCAACTGCACATATGACATTACCTCCTCTGATGAAGAACAAATTTTTGATTCAAACCTTAAGGACAAACACATCTAGGAGAACCAAAGCTAGCAATACAATGTACAAACACTATGAGAAAACCAACAAGAATAGCTAGACAGAAAAAATAAAAAGAGCAATTCCATATGCGCAGCTTATATTTTATTTTCTGCAATTTATATCATGTATTTCACTATTTTATTTCTAAATCAAAAGTATATTTTGCGGAAATAACACTTTGTATGTCTTAACAATGATCATTAATATAATAAAATTTTTAAGGAAATGCACTATCTATTGAGTCAGTTGTATTCCCCGCGCAACGCGCGGGTTGTAGTCTAGTTATTGTATAAATGCTCTGCTTAGAAAGGTTTAGACACCTGATCAATTCTTAGACCTTCTTATTGGATATTGTTCCTATTTCATTCAGGCATGCCTCTCTCAACCTTGACATCTTGTCTTAGCAAACCATGAGGAACTTAGAAGTGGATTCCAAAGATTAATAATTATCAAAATTAGAAAGCAAAGATGTTTACCTTTGCTAAAAATGACTTTATGATCTTTAGGGTATTATTTATTTGGGATTTGTTTGTTATGTGTGTTGGGCTTAGAGCTAGTATTTCTTTCCCAACTGTGCTGGTTTCCTTGCAATTATGGTCAACTTTCAGATTATGGCTTTGTTTACAAGGGTGTCTTTTGAGACATTACAAATTTAGTTGCATGATCTATTTTTTATTTATTAATAAGTAGGTGCTGATATTGTTGAATGCTAATTTCTACATTTATCGATCAGGTTCTCTTCATCCTGTATATAGTATTCTTAAGGGCTACGTGATCTTCAAATTAATTAAAACCTGAGTTTTACAGTTCCAAACATTTTATTACTTTATACATCGAAAGAAAGAGATAATGACATAATGACTGATGTTTCCCAACTTTTCCTTTTGCTTTTAAATGCTGAGAGTGTAGAGTTATTTTCACTAAAAATATGAGTTTATAAGACCCTCATTTCTCTATTTTCAGGTTCATCCGATGATAATATCTATTGCATTTTGATCTCGTTCTTTAATTTTTAATGTTGTAGTCTTTTGTGTATCCTGAATATTGTTTTAATAATGATTTTACCTTTATTTGTGCCTTTGTCCTCTTTTCTTGTAAAATTCTAATTCCTTTTTTTCTTCGTTATATGTTCAAAGTCATCTTATATAAAACTAATATTTAGCTCCATTATTTAGGTGAATCAGTCATAGGACTCATCACCAAAATCATGGCCACGTTGAATGAAAATGACGAATCTTGGCACCGGGTGAGAGAATAGTCTCCAATTTTTAAGTGACCAAAATCTCTTACTTGAGAATTGGATTGTTGAAATTTTGAATCCTACTTTGAAACATAGTTCAGCTGTTAATTAATTAGCTAGAAGATTACTATAAAAACTAGATTAAGATTCGCGCGTTGCGCGATGTGAACGGATTTAATTGTAAAAATATCATTAATAATTAGTTTAAATTGTATTGTCAGATGAACGATAATAACTAAATACATTTCCATACATTCTCAATAAGTTTTACATTTCACTTGGGAAAATTATACTGCTAATGGTTAAAAGAGAATTGGTTTTAATATCATACCTTTAAATTTATATCATCCTTACGCACTTTTAACTCTCTTCTAATTAGTGTGTAATGTATAATTTGTGTACCGCACTAATAAGCGTGGTGCGTTATCAGTTCCCGCAAACATTAGTGCGATTAATTTAGGTGATGAAAAATGAAAGGAGTGACATTAAAACTAAATCCCAAATAAATAAATAAAGCATTTTCTTAATTTGAAGCTATTATTATATAAACTTTGGCTTGATGTTTAAGTAGGAGCTCATCCACCCGAGGAGAAGTATCCCCTTTTCAGGGCTCTCCTTTTCTTGCACCGCTACATTTTTCTCAATGTTCCATACTTCAACATTAAAAAATCATAAAGCAATATATTGTCTTATTCAAATATGAATGTCAATACTGCAGAAAAGATATTGTACACGGTTTCAAACCGTCAATATTACAGTTGAACTGCGGTTTTACTTAATATAATCCTGGATAACTTCGAAGAATCGTGTTCGTACACTTTCCGAACAAAGTATTTCGACCCTATTTTTGCCTGGATTCACGAAATCCTTGTTGGGATAATTCTTGAAGAACAATCTGCTTCTAGCAATAGAAAATAGATCAGGAATGTAGAGAGAAATTATGATTTCTGTTTTCTGTGTAAACATCTGAGGCCAAATGACTCTTTAGCCAGGGGCTCCGCCCCTTGGAACCCCCACAATCTAATCGCGGTCAATTATGCGTTGGCTCAACAAGCGTGCACTCCGCACTACCCTAACTCGTTTTCGAACTTAACGCGTAATCGCATCGGCTTACAATAAATCACATTACTACTAAAATCCATTGATGATTCTAAAATCACCAATAGAAATTATGATGGTTCAACATGAATTCGTGATAATATTACTTGTTGTTACTGTGGTTGATGACACTGGAGCGTGGTAATATTGCTAGCTATATATATAGACCATGTTTGCCACATCCAATTTTGCGCACTGAGTTGCTAAATTCTCGGTCTTATATAGTTTCTTTTTCCATCTTTCTAATACACTGAGTTCAAAAAAAAATCTTTCTAATACACTACTATCAAGTTTCAAAAAAAAAAATAATACACACTATCATGCTTTATTTTAACCCTATAACTTCACGTTCAAAAAAAACCCTATAACTTGAACCAAATCGAGTTTTTTCTTACTCCATCACCTTGTCATGGTTGCAAAAGTTTAATTCATACTTCTTAAAATAATGATTGATCTTCATGTCATTTGTGGTCTAAGACTTGGTTGCTTGCATTTTTCTTTTTCTTTCTGATAATTTCAAGCTGGATATCAGGAGTAACGAATTGGAGCCAAATGACATATTTTTGAAACTTTTATGTAGTAACCTGTACGAGCTAATATTGATATATCTTTGGGTTAAAAACTATAACCGTCCCTGAACTTTGAGCGAGTTTTGAAAACCGTCCCTCGCCGGAAAATTATCTGAAAACCGTCCTCGGACTTTTAAAAACAAATTTGACCCGTCCCTCCGGCCACCATAAGTCCGGCCACTGTGCTTATTTGTCATTAACGATCCTATGTGACACTGCCACATCAATTAATGAATCTAGTTGGATTTTTTTTTCTTTTCCAATTAAATTTAATCATTTCCAAATCCTAATTAACTAATTAAATTTCATTAATTCTAATTAAACTTTCATCTTCATCAAATTTCCAGGACATTTCTTACTGAAGCAGAAAAAAGAAAATTCCAGAAACACCTTCAGCATCCATTTCTATTTCATCTTCATCTTCATCTTCATCTTCATCGATTCTTTCTAAAACATCTTCAGTTCTATTTCTTCTGTGTATGAAAGCAGGTTACAGGTATAATTTGAATCAAAGCCCATAATCAATTATTTCCAGAATCAAGCAAAAAGCTAACTTCACAGGAAGAGAAAAAAAAACTAAGAACAAACCCAGAAGAAAAGGAAAGTTCACAGCTTTGGTTTGAATCGAAAAAGC
Source organism: Lotus japonicus (assembly GCF_012489685.1). Taxonomy (NCBI): domain Eukaryota; kingdom Viridiplantae; phylum Streptophyta; class Magnoliopsida; order Fabales; family Fabaceae; genus Lotus; species Lotus japonicus. The sequence continues at coordinate 46,372,550 of NC_080046.1, forward strand.
CAAAATATACTCCTCTGGAAACCCATTTCTGCAACCCAATTCGAATCAGGGTTCTCTAACTCTGCAATTCCACATGCCCAATCGAATCCTCTACAATTCCCAATCTCGAAACCCTAACTCTAATTCCTCCTGAAATGGGATTGATCTGGGTACTCCTTGTGCGCCGATTGCAGCCACCACACTGCCTCCATCCGCGCCGCCGTGTGCCACGCGAGAGCCGGTGCGGACTCGGAGCTGATCGAGGCTCTGTCGGAGGGGTGGTGGAGGTCGTGGTTTTGGAAGAGGAAAGAAGAGAACTGTCTCTTGATCTGCCCAGTTCCCCTTCTGCCATAGGAAGAATACGAGGTTGCAGAAGATGGGAGAAGAAGAACCAATGGAACCCTAAATCATCAGAAATTGGGGAAAAAGACTTAGATTGGGTGTTTTGATTTTGTGTTGATTTAGGGATTTAGGGTTAGATAATTTGGGAATTTTTTATTTTAAATTAAAAAAATTACACGTAGGATTCATTAATTGAGGTGGACTGACACGTAGGAGCTCAGCCCACACATAAGCACGGTGGCCGGACCTATGGTGGCCGGAGGGACGGGTCAAATTTGTTTTTAAAAGTCCGAGGACGGTTTTCAGATAATTTTCCGGCGAGGGACGATTTTCAAAACTCGCTCAAAGTTCAGGGACGGTTATAGTTTTTAACCCTATATCTTTTCTATGTTCAAACAAAGACTCAAACAAAGTGGTTTATATTGACCATATCAAATTTGGATTTTGATTAAAACTATTTTCTTCTCAAGTGATTAGCATGAGTGAGTAAAGAACATAAACTTTACCTAGAATTAAGATATGAACTGAAATTGTAATTTTCCCATTTTTTCAGTTCTTCATCTCATAATTGTAGGTGGCCTTTATATGGCTTAGTTCTTTGAAGAAATCCTCTCTTGCTTAACAAAAGCAATAAACTTCAAAGGGTTCCTCAAATTAGCCATGTATCATGAAGACAATCTAAAACACAACTTATTACTGCTTTCCACCAGAAGTAATGAGTGATGATGAGCCTCTGAAATCATGTTTTCTACTGCATAGTCATTCGACACCGACTGTTGTAACACCTCTGGCTCTAAGCTCATAATCCTCAACATATAAATGCAACTAATTTTGATGAATTTAGCAAGACATTCCAGCTACATGGGAAAATTGGCAGACAACAAAATCTATAATTAAATCAAGATCTGTAGCTAAATATTTTTTATTATATATAGCTCAAAATGTTCAATCATCCATAGAGATTATAGCTTACATCTGATCTAGACATCAAAATCCTTTTCGTAGAATGCATGCCAATGACTTTAAAAAAGGCGTTCTTGAATTTTACTCTCTTAGCATGTTCTTTTCTTTTCCAATGTGGTAGGTTGTTCCAGGTGGAATGAATCTTATTCAAATTGCTCGTGGGATTGAGAATACGGCAAGAGAACACATGCACACAAAAATGCATTGTTCGAAAACATAAAAAAAAAAAGGGAGCTGAGGGGGCAACTAATGGAAGTTCATTTACCTTCGTTGTCGGGGATTTAAGGGAAGACTACCTTGGTGTAGCGTTGGAGGTTCCATAGGGAGTCAAGCACGAGGGTGGTGACATTGCAGATGTAGAAGGATTTTACGATGCGGTCAAGGAGCTTCTGGAGGAGTTGTTGAGTGAAGTGATGCAACCCACCTATTGGATAATTAAATAGGAATAAAGTTACGTCGCAGAAGAACCACTACCTTAAAAGTAAAAGTTTGGGAAACCTCCGATGCAATCTGGTGTGAGGTTTGCTCCCAAAAATAACATAGCCACATGTAAGGCATTGTACACTTAAAATCTACACATGCTAAAATCTCTTTAACAATGGTTAGAATATCAAAAGGGAGGATGCTTTTTTATTGTATCCCATACTCACCTGTTCTATCTCCCATCCTCATATAAAATTTCGTGGATCTACCTATCTCTTCTAAATTTTTAATATACTAAAGAGAAAAACCTCAAGCTAATATAAAAGGCCATTAAAATCCTTCAATGTCATAATACACATGAACACGTACATACACAAATTACACATGTATCCTAACGTATCATTGAATATAATATATAATACAAAATTTAAATCTCATTAATTGAAACCTTTAGAGCAGTAGGGGTTTTATTGTAGTAAATATTTGGTGGGATAAAATGGTGTTTAGAGAAAAAATAATTTGCAAGAAAAGCAATTATGAGAGTTTGTTGGTTAGAGAGCAGCAGGTATAACTCAAAGAATTAGTGTGACACATCACTAAAAAATATGACTTGGCAATTTAGGAATTGTTTGATTGGAGGAAAATGGAGGGAGGGGAGGGATTTTTAAAATCTAATTTTGTTTGGTTCAAACTTTAGGAGGGGAGGGGAGGGAAATGGAGGGGAGCAAAATACCTCTAACCTCAATTTTTTGTTCCCCCAAAAATGGGGGAATTAGGAGGTGAAATAAATTTAAGACAAAAATAACCCTGCACAAATCTAAAAATTCCAATTTATTATCCTAGGTTTCCCTTCTTTTATTTCACGTTATTTCTTCTTCCCCTTATCGCCGCTGCCCCTCTTTCTGGGCTCTCTCAGCCGGCGCCGCTGCCCCCCTCTCCGGTCTCTCTCTCCGCAGCCGCCACCGCCTCCTTCTCACCAGCGTCGGACCCTGCAATGATTATCGCCTCTTTATCTTCTTTGGTGCTGTCATCTTGACATTAGTACGTAATCAAATTAAACCCCCTCTTCTTTTTCCTTTTTTCTTAACAAAATTAAATCTTATTTTGGGGTTTTAGTTAATTTAATCATGTTTTTGGAGATGCAGTTTTGTTTGTGTTGAGAAAATATTACAACACAATCATGTTTTTGAAAGAGTTCTATGCCTTTGGCAAAAGCACAAGCGAATCCAATGGTAACAAACATGCCCAGAGTATAGAGACCAGGAAGAAAAAGATTCAACGGGTGGAATAATTATCTATTTTACAAATATCAATAATGATTTTCATATAAACAGTATATCCTGGATATTCATAAAATTATGCTGAATAATTGTTGATGAAGAAGAGTGTTATATTGTATTGTTAAATTCAAGTAAATATATAAAAGGGTAAAAAAGTTATTTTAATTATAAAATATATTCCTCCCCTCATGAACCAAATAAAACAAGTTATTTTCCCTCCCCTCTCCTCCCCTGAACCAAATGTAATTAGTATTAAAATCCCTCCCCTCCCCTCCCCTCCTTTGAACCAAACAGTATGTTAAGGAAAAGAATTAAGAGGTTGAGTTATCAAAGTCACCTTACGTGCTTTACAATTCCTATATTATAATAGATAGATAGATTGAATTTACTCCGCCACTAGTTAGGAAATGGCTGGAATTCGAAGCTACATGGCTAAGAAAGTATAAATTTTAACAAAATTTTGCTAGAGTTTAGTTCTAGGAATTTTATAATTTGCTTCAGGTTAATTACTAAGTTTTTTGGTGGCTAATTAGCCTCATCTCATGATCCCAAAAGCTTGGCAGCCAAGTTAATTGCTAAGTTTTGCTTCTGCAATACCTTTAACTAAGAATTTGCTGCAATTGCTAGGAAATGTTTTGCGACTAATGTTCAGATTTCTTGTTGTGAGAGAGACCACTAAAGAAAACCGCATGTGCACTTATGCTTGAAGGATAACCAAGAAATCAAGTGGATTGCATTAATTATTTACAGGATTTTATGTGTGGTTTCTTGACTTTGGATGATACTAATAGTGCATTTGTACCCTTATTTTCTAGCTTTATTCCATTTGGGTGAATCGGAATAACATGCTATTTCATCACCAATCTGTTTCTTATGTGTACTCTTGGTGCGATATGCTACTGCGTTACGCCCTTTTCTGGTGGCTACTAACCCCCAATCCGGTCGTCCCCTAGGGAGCTTCCTACTGTCTGACCTCCTCTAGGTGTAGTGAGGTACAACTTTGATACTTTTTTTCACCGTGTAGCACAAGATGGTTATAGCCTTATTGCGAGGGATTCTAGTGGCAAGGTTCTTGCGGTAATGACATCTCCCTTTCCATAAACAGTGTCAGCCTCAGTGCTTGCTACAATGGTGGGTTCTCTTACGTGACTTTCAAGGCTCTTCGACTAAACATAATCAACAATCAAATCAAGTAAGAGTTGTTTAGTATTTTGTCCCGTACTTACTTTTCCCTCATTCTTCCCCCCTCATTCTTCTTTTTCTATTTCCCTCGTTCTTTTCTTTCTTTCTCAACAAGTTGCTCCAATGACAGATGTCGGGCTCTGCTTGTTCGAGGAACCGCCGCACTTGCGGGGTTCCTCAAGGCTAGAGGGTCACGGTGAGGGCCTGGAGGTGCACAAATGCCTTTTTTCTCTTACAAGTTACAGTTATTTTTACCCCATGGTTTGACATATCATGGCCAGTTCAATTTCACAACGGAATCGCCGGAGGAGCCGCCACATCGGCGGCGTTCCTTTAGGCTAGAGAATCACAGTGAGGGCCTAGAATTGCAACAATTGTCATCCCGAGTTCGCAACTAATGAAGTACAGATGCTTATCGCAACCAACACTGGGCAAAACTGCTTTGTGAAAGCTGGTAAGGAAAAAAAAAAACAAAGAAATAGAAGAAATAAAGGAAGAGAATAAGGATGGTTAATGAGAAAAAGCTCCTTTATTCTCGTTGCAAGAAGACCTATCCTACTGTGGAACTTGTGGAGGCTTGCCACCGAATATTCAAGCATCTTACATAACAGCGTCACAAATTTTTTTTTTTTTTGGTTTCAGCAAGATTAAAATTTTTGAGAAAGGCCTCGGTCAAGTTCATAGTGACAGTTCACTGAACAAACAAGGCAACGTTACCTCTCAATCGTTGGGATTTCAAATGAAATGAGAAAACAAATAACTAACACTTGCTTAAAGCTCTATCACCACGTGAATAGTCCAATATGAAAATATATTTATTATTGTCCAAGATCTCAACGTAATTGATTAGAGGATTCATTAGGTATATGTAAAGGAGTTGTGCCCTTTTCTAACATGTTCATATTTTATTATTCAAGAATAAGAGAGAATAAAAAATCCCTTACCATCCGAATTAGGAATCACTACCATTAAACTGTTCAACTAGTTGGGTTAAAGTTTGCTAAACTCCAAGAGTTGTCAACATATAACATATTTCAATGAAGAAAACAGGCTATTGTTTGGATATCCATTAGTACCGGTGCAAATGGACGTTAGCTCGCACTTTAAACCAATAAGTGATCGTAATTCTTCTAATGAATTGGGATAAAATCACGAAAGTAATGAATTGGGATGAAATCATGAAAGTAATTAATAGGGATGAAATCATGAAAGTAATTAATTGGGATGAAATCATGAAAGTTTTAACATTGCACTCAACTTGTATCCAATCATATACTTACATGATTCGTTTAGTAAACTAAAACAGTTTCATTTTATGTATCTCGTGATTATTGGAAACAAAAAAATAACTGAGATAAGAATTTAGCAATGACCAATACAATAAACAAACCCAGTTGTGGTCAGTTCACTACTCATTAAAAAGTTGCATTATACAGGTACACTGACGATAAATCAAACAATATAGAACACAAAAAATTGAATGGCCTCTCGCAACATCTATCATCAAGGGGAAATGGCAACACTTGCACACATACATAACATTAGCAGATTGGATACATTTTGAACATAGTATACACTATAAATATTCAAACAAAAGGGTGATAAGCAAGAAGAAACGATAGTCGGAAACAACACAGGGCATAACAACAAACTACTGCGAAAGCTCGCAAGGCTGAGATGAAACAAAGAAAGAAAGAGGTGGTGGTTGAGGAGAACTTGTTCGTTTGTGCTCATTGCAAGCATAGCTATCCTACGGTGGAGCTTGCGGAGGCCTACCACCGGAAGAAGCCCAATGCTCTTTGCCTTTTCTTTATTTTCTTACAATTATAAATTTTCTTTTCCCGCTTTTTCAATCTCATGGTTTTTATTGGAAGTGCAACTAGTGTCATCTAGAGTTTGCAATCAAAGGAAGCATAGATACTTGCCGCAACCAACATTGGGCAAAATAGCAAGCAGTTGCGAAAGCTCGTAAGGAACAGAAAAAACAAAGGAGGAGACAGGTGTTGGTGGAGGAGAACAAGTTCTCTTATGCTCGTTGCAAGAAGACCTATAACATGGTGGAACTTGCGGAGGCATACCACCGCAAGAAGGCCAACGCTCGTTGAGCGGCTGAGAGGTAAAACTTTGTTCCATTCTTTGTTACTCTCATTTTCTAGTCATGTTGAAATTTTTAAATCGATCTTGATGATTCATTCTTTTGTAACATTAATTTGTTTTAATGTGGTTTTGAATGTGTAAATTGCACTCTGAATTCATTGTTGATTGTTTGTTCTTGCAATAATGTGGTTTTGAATGTGTAAGTTTCTCCCTTAATACAAAAAACAGAACCGAACAAAGAAAGAACAAGTAACACAACATAGGATATGTTGAGTATGACTCATATGCAATGTCAAGTGGGGAAGGGGCATGACCTTTGAGCGGCCACGACTATGGTCTTTGCTTTTTTTTTTATTGTCTTACAAGTTATTGTACCTTCTTTTCCCTCTTTCTCAATCCTATGGTTTTTTTTTTTTACTCTAATGGCAGATTATGGTTGGTTCAGCTTAGGATATGTTGAGTATGACTCATAGGCAATTTCAAGTGGGCAAGGGACGGGGCTGTGGAGCAGATGAAGTATGTGAGCAAATGCATTAAATGTGATTTTCAACTTAACACCAAACCTGCACTAAGTATTGTAGCTCATCAATATACATTACCAAAACTCAACCATAGACTTGTATAATGTCAAGGATAGAATGTTGAAATATAATGCGTATTCAAGCAACTTACATAACATCGTCCCAGTTTATTTTTTCTATTTTTGTTTCAACAAGATTATGAATTTTGTGAAAGGCCTCGGTCAAGTTCATAGTGCATTGCGCAAAATCCTAAGACAGTTCACTGAACAAACAAGGCAACGTTACCTCTCAATCGTTGGGATTTCAAATGAAATGAAAAGACAAATAACTAACACTGGCTCAAAGCTCTATCACCACGTGAATAGTCCAATATGAAAATATATTTATTATTGTCCAAGAACTCAACGTAATTGATTAGAGGATTCATTAGCTATATGTAATGGAGTTGTGCCCTTTTCTAACATGTTCATATTTTATTATTCAAGAATAAGAGAGAATCCAAAATCCCTTACCTTCTGAATTAGGAATTTCTACCATAAAACTGTTCAACTAGTTGGTTTAAGGTTTGCTAAACTCCAAGAGTTGTCAACATATAACATATTTCAATGAAGAAAACAGGAAATTGTTTGGATACCTATTAGTACCGGTGCAAATGGATGTTAGCTAGCACTTTAAATCAATAAGTGATTGTAACTCTTCTAATGAATTGGGATAAAATCACAAAAGTAATGAATTGGGATGAAATCATGAAAGTAATGAATTGGGATGAAATCATGAAAGTCTTAACATTGAACTCAATTTGTATCCAATCTTATACTTACATGATCCGTTTAGTAAACTAAATGAATTTCATTTTATGTATCTCGTGATTATTAGGAACAAAAAAAAAAAATAACTGAGATAAGAATTTAACAATGACCAATACAAACTCAATAAAAAATTACATTATACAGGTACACTGACGATAAATCAAACAATATTGAACACAAAAAATTGAATGGTCTCTCGCAACATCTATCATCAAGGGGAAATGGCAACACTTGCACACATACACAACATTGGCAGATTGTATACATTTTGAACATAGTATACGGTATAAATATTCAAACAAAAGGGTGATAAGCAAGACGAAACGATTGTCGGAAACAACACAGGGCATAACAACAAACTGCTGCGAAAGCTCGCAAGGCTGAGATGAAACAAAGAAAGAAAGAGGTGGTGGTTGAGGAGAACTTGTTCGTTTGTGCTCATTGCAAGCATAGCTATCCTACGGTGGAGCTTGCGGAGGCCTACCACCGGAAGAAGCCCAATGCTCTTTGCCTTTTCTTTATTTTCTTACAATTACAAATTTTCTTTTCCCGCTTTTTCAATCTCATGGTTTTTATTGGAAGTGCAACTAGTGTCATCTAGAGTTTGCAATCAAAGGAAGCATAGATACTTGCCGCAACCAACATTGGGCAAAATAGCAAGCAGTTGCGAAAGCTCGTAAGGAACAGAAAAAACAAAGGAGGAGATAGGTGTTGGTGGAGGAGAACAAGTTCTCTTATGCTCGTTGCAAGAAGACCTATAACATGGTGGAACTTGCGGAGGCATACCACCGCAAGAAGGCCAACGCTCGTTGAGCGGCTGAGAGGTAAAACTTTGTTCCATTCTTTGTTACTCTCATTTTCTAGTCATGTTGATATTTTAAAATCGATCTTGATGATTCATTCTTTTGTAACATTAATTTGTTTTAATGTGGTTTTAAATGTGTAAATTGCACTCTGGATTCATTGTTGATTGTTTGTTCTTGCAATAATGTGGTTTTGAATGTGTAAGTTTCCCCCTTAATACAAAACACAGAACCGAACAAAGAAAGAACAAGTAACACAACTTAGGATATGTTGAGTATGACTCATATGCAATGTCAAGTGGGGAAGGGGCATGGCCGTGGAGCGGCCACGACTATGGTCTTTGCTTTTTATTTATTTTCTTACAAGTTATTGTACCTTCTTTTCCCTTTTTCTCAATCTCATGGTTTTTTTATTTACTCTAATGGAAGATCATGGTTCGTTCAGCTTAGGATATGTTGAGTATGACTTAAAGGAAATGTCAAGTGGGCAAGCGACGGGGCTGCGGAGCGGTCACGACCATGTTCTTTACCTTTTCTTTATTTTCTTACAAGTTACAGTAGTTTCTTTTCCCTCTTTCTCAATCCCATGGTTTTTTTTACTCTAATGGAAAATTATCACGCCTCCATTTTGAATGTGTAAATTAGGCTTTGAATTCATTGTGTACTACTTGTTCTTGCAATAATGTTCATTGTAGACTATTTATTCTTGTAATAATGTGATTTTGAATGTGTAAATTATACTATGAATTCATTGTGGACTGTTTGTTCTTGCTATAATGGGTATTAAGATTGATGGAAGAAGATTATTTGCTTGTGGTTGCAGGTACCCATGAGAGCTTCAATGTTAAGGAGCTTACATCTTTTTTTTTTTGAGGCTCAAAGCGCATTATATTAAGATGAAAAAGCCGCATCTACAAAAAGAGCGTTAGCTACATCGGAAGGAGGATCATCCCACCCCAAATTACATGGATAATTAACTGCAAGAGAAGCTATAGTATGAGCTACATTATTTGCTTGTCTATTGACATTTAAGAACTCTATGTTCCTATATGTTCCTAAATTGAGAAGGCAAAACCTTGCAATCTTGAATTATGACAGCAATCTCAGATGGACACCTCGAGCTCACCATAGCTTGAATTACTTGTGCTGAATCTGCCTCAAAACAAGCTTCTTCAATCTCCGTATCTAGCACAGTCGAGAGTCCCCAACGCAACGCCATGACTTCCGCCACCAATGGACTTTGCCGCTGCATTTCAAGGAAAGAACCAGCAACCAGCAACTCTGCTCTAGACGATCGAGCCACGGATCCAAAACCTGTATGTGTTTCAAGGAGCTTACATCTTTAACACGCTTGGATTGATTACTTTTTAGATTTAAAACTATGATCTCTTAAAGAGCCTCTTGGCTCTAAAGCTTTGTAGGTGAAACAAACACAAAAAGTGATTTTTTGATTTTAAAAGGGTTTTTTTTATTAAAAAGTGATTTTTCCAAAATAAGTTGAATCAAACGCACTCTAATTGGCTCGTTTATCATTGCTTACAAAAAGTGATTTTATTTTGAAAAAATAATTGATGTTATTTTAAGTGATTTTTTTGACAAAGTAGATTTTCATTTAACTTTGTCTATAAATATAATAAGTGCTTTCAATTTTAGAAATGATTTTAAACTGCTTATATACATAAAATTTTAAATATAAATTAATACTCTCTATGTTCCTATTTATCTGTCCAGAAAGAGAATGTTCACACAAATTAAGGAAAACAATTAGTTGTGTTGATTTTCATAAAAGTATTATTTGTTTTCATATTTAAAACTTTAGAATGTATTTTATCTTTCTTCATTTATTGTCTCTGTAAGGGCATTTCTTGGAAAAACACCAATTAATACTCTCTTGAAGCTCTAAGTGGACAGATATATAGGAACACAATTTTTTCTTCAAAGTGGACAGTTAATAAGGAACGGATGGAGTAGTATTTTTGAACTTGCAAAAGTTTTAAGGGTGTTTCGTTCTGTTCCCTTCCGTTCCACCCTTTTCCAAGGAACCAAAGTGTCTCGTTCCTGAAGCCTTTGTCCCATTCCGTTCCATCCTAAAAACATGACAAACACAGAACAAAACCCAAGTGTCCTGTTCTGTTCCGTTCCAACCTGTCTACCAAACGCTAACTTATATTGTTATGACTTATGATGATGAAAAATTTAATGAGGTCACTTAATTTGTTGTGATGGTAACCTTCCAGATCTGGATGCAAACCTTTACCCCTTCCCTGGTACCATCACTCTGCATCTCAGAAGCTGTTTTCAAAATATGTGATGGTAGTAACTCCAAGTAATCAAGGCGTTTATCAATGAATTCGTGATTCGAGTTATGTGATCCGCGATCTTCTATCCTAATCATCTTTGTTTTAGATCTGATTAATGATGGGGTTTTGTCTCCCAACATATCCGTCTCGAGAAAACGAAGCGAAAAGGAAGAAAACGATGAAGGGCAAGCTCGCTCTCTCCAACTGTGGTAAGAACCTTTTTCTTTTTTTCACCTTCTTTCTGCGTTTTGACTTCAGAGATCAGACTTATTTTTCTACAATTTATTTTTCAAATTAGGTTGTTGTGTTCTTTATTTTATTCCTCATATGGGTGCATGATTTCAAAAATGAAATCTTATAAAGTATCCCCGGGCTCAAGAAGTTTCTCAATATTCTAATTCATTTTATTCTCTCCTCATACTGTTATCTCAATTGATTCTCTCCTAATTATTTACGAAACCTCTCTTCTACTTTCTATTAAAAAGATGTTCATTTTAATTTTTAATGGTCAAGAATTGCCATTCATACATTTACAAGTTTTAATGCCCTCATTTTGGAAGAGCTATCTAATAAGGTCAAATGTGACATCTTCTTTTTCATTTATATGTGGTTATTGAGGAATTTAGTGGTTACATATTAGTAATTAATGTCAGTTAGGGAATTCCAGAGGGCATGATTAGTTAGTTAGGATATATACAAGACATTAATTCTAAATAAGTTGACAGTTTAAACATTAAATTTGATATCAATGTCAATAAAAACTTTCCACTAACCCTTTCCACTACAACAATTACAAGTACTAACTTTCCACTAACTCTCTTATAAGTCTAACTATTTTTCTTCTTTGTTTGTGGCCATTCAATACACAAGTTGATTTATTGTTGAATGCATATATTGACATGAGTGAGAAAGGGAAAGACCTAAGCCAGGTGGTACAACTCCTATTGAAGGGGACGAAGTGGGGGGAAGAGAATGAAGAGAAAGAAGAAGAAGAAAAGGATGATTCTGAGCAATAGGACAACAATAGTGTCGTATATGACTTTTCTTTTTCCTCAACTTTCTTGATATGTTGTTTTCAAGTGTTGTTTGCTAAACTTAATTTAAGGGTATGCTACAAACATCATGTTATTGCATCAGAAAGTTTGAGCTTTCTTAATTTGTCTAGCCAACATTACAATGTATCAATTATATTCAATATTAATTGCGTTATTCATGGTGAATTGACAAAGATACAACTTTATTATTGAAGAGAGATTTTTTTTTTATAAATTGAAAGACATATTTTATCATACTCTGAGAGGGTAACGGTAAATTATATCATTTTTTGTAAGTGATTAATTAGTTGGTTAAATGGCATTAGTTTGTGGTTAATTATAAGGATAGAGTGGTTAAATTAATTTGATGTTTGAAGAAAAAAGATACTCTTTTTGCTTCATGAGAAAACAAGAATAGTACACCGTACCCTAATAAAAATTTTGTATTTTTCTATTGTAATTTCTATAAACTATATAAAAGTGAAGTTTTTGCAACTTTGAGGGTAAGATGGGAATTCAATAAATCAATGCACACGACAATAAAATTTCTACTAACTCCCACTTAGTTTTTTGGTAACTGTTTAGTTAATATTATTTACACATCAGATAAAAATAAAATATTAGTTACGAAATTTCAAAAGACATGATAAATTTTCTTGAGGATTATAATATCGGTTACAGAATTTCACAAGAAATGGAAAATTATTGTCATATTTATACAATACATAAATAAATATTAATATTATTATTTAGCAATTAATTTTGAAATTTTAAATTAAATTTGATATGAATTCAACAATAAACATTTTACTAACTCATTCTCTTACACTTAAATATTTTATTGGTGTTTAGTTAATATTATTTACACACTCATTAAAAAGTTTAATATCAGTTACGGAAATCCATAGAACATGCATGATAATTTTATTAGGGTTATAGAATATAATAAATAATATTAACCTTTAAAATGTTAATATCATTTACAAAATTCTATAGGACATGGTAAATTATTTTGGATTTCATAAACATATAAATATTAAACTAAGGATAAGATGTGTATTGTGATTATGATTTTATTAAACGGTTGAATCAAATTATACTAATGAGAATTTTACCATGACTTTCTTTGCACAAATTTATTAATTAATATATTTAATAATTCTTTTGCTGTAAAAAAAAATTGTTACAACAAAAAGAGTTGTAACCTTCCTGCTCCATGTAGTTAATGAATGAGAAAATTAAATTAATAAATATAAAACAAATCCAAATATATTTATCCCATTATACTAATTATTGACTTATTCTATTTTTTTCTTATATTTCGGGAAAGCCAGCGGATCAATCAAAATGTCAAGTTACATTCTCAATGTAGTAATCATTCTATTTGCAAAAAAATATTAGTATAATCCTTACTTATTCAATTTCTTTTATCAGCTCATATATAATATGAGAAAAGGGAAGATACATATCGTTGGTGTAAACTTTTTTTTACACAAACATCCAATTGTTTTCTGTCACATCGGAAACTATAATTGTAATTTAATTAAAATAAATGAAAAATATAATCATTTATCCCACGTGGCATACAATAATTGGATAACATTGAAATGCACATCCATTAAACTCATATAATATTTCATCTCACTACAATAAAAAATTAAATTGTTATATAAAAGACCAAATTAAATAGTTCAACATTGGGGTGGGATGGCTGTTGTTGCTGTTGTTGTACGAAATTCTTTGCTGGTGCTGATGTTGCTGTTTTGGCTGCCTTGCCGTTATTGATGTTAATTTGGTGTTGCTGCGGACTTGTTGTACCAACTATTGGCTGGGTTTTTGGCTGCTTTAACGAATTTATGTGTCCAGGGACTGAGCTGTCACATGTTTACTTGTTTAGTTCAGAATGACTTCCCCAAGATTGCGGTACTCTTTTTCCTTGCTTGGTTTTTATCCCACTGGGTTTTTCCAAACAAGGTTTTAATGAGACTCTCTCTTGGAGTTTTTCGTCATTCTGTGGGTTGGTGGTGGGTTTTTAGCATAGCTCAGGATGTATTTTCATGCTTTAGTCTTATCACCTGACTGGGTTTGTACTTGGTTCTTGCCTATAGCTCATTTTGGCTTAGGCTCTTATTAATAATATACCTTTCATTTTCTAAAAAAAAAAACATTGGGGTGGGATGGATATTTCACTTGGTGAGTTAAGGGAAATGAAGGGTATTGAAGGGTGAAGGGCCAGAGTTCGAAACCTGATAAAAGAACTAATTTACTAAAAATTAACAAATAACATTTGTCTATCAAAAAAAAAGTTCAACATTAAAATAAACGTAAAAAACATAAATTAATATAATTATTACATTACTACAAAACAAATACAAACACATGTGACACACAAAAAACACTACAACATTTAAGTAAACTTACATCTAAAATTAATTTTAATTTTTTAATTCATAACTTTGTTTTTATAAACCTAATAAAGATAACAATACTTTATTAAATTTTAACTCAATAAACATAAAGAATACCCCGTGCAACGCAGGGAAACAAAATAAATTTTTTCCTCTAAAAGAAACTAAATTAGATAGTGCAACATTAAACACAAAACCCAAGAATAAATAAAATAGTTGTTCAACTACAAAATAAAAGCAAACACATTCTTCATCGAAAAGAATTACAAATTCGATTTTTCTTATATTCAAAATTATTTTTGTCCTTTTAATTCATAAACTATTTTTAAATAAACATAACACAAATTAAAAATTTTCGTACAATAAATAAGAATTAAAATCCCCCGTGCATCGCACGGGTAAAAGGACTAGTACTATGTATAAAAACCACACAATTACTTTAAAAAAACCACACATTTTAATTTATAATATAAAAAGATAGTATTCCGTGTAACCAATCTTGTATATTCTTTCAGACATTCTTCTAAATATTTTCTAATGCAAACTTGTCTTCCCGTAAAAAAAAATAACACAACTTGTAAAGATCTAATTTTCTTATGAAAAATAATAATAAAACGATCGCAAATATTTTTATCATTCTTTACTAGTGTTTTTTACCCGCGCGTTGCACAGGGAATTTGTTTATTGTATTTGATACATCGGTTAATATTTTAAATTATAAAATATTTAAGATGCTAAGAATGTAAGAACAATCATAATATAAAGATGTAGATATTTAAAAAGCATAAGACAAAAGCTTTAAGTTTTGCATATGTGCGGTATAAGTGTATAACTGAATTTTGTTTGTGAAGATGTGTACTCGTGTTGCATAAAGGGTAATGCTTTTGTGTTTTAGATATGTAACAATACATAAATATATAATTATTGTTTAAATTATTAAAAATTCATTTAAGTTGTAGAAAAAATGAATTTTTATTTTTTTAACTCGTACAAATTTTCATTTTACATATAAAATGTTCCTCCCCGTGAGATCTCGTAACTCTAATTTGTTAGCACTAATAAATTTAGGTCATAATTTTATAGTACATATGTATTAATATTTTTTATTCTTAGTACTTTTTTTACTATCCAATTATTATAGTTATATGCATATATAAATATACACTCTTAAAATTTTGAAAACAATACTCAAATTAGTTATATTAAATTTTTTCTATTAAGATAATATCAATCAATTAGTTTAGAATATAATGATTGTATAAAAAAGTATAATGGTACTTTTTATATAAAATAAAATCTCACGTAACATATCAATTGAAAATTATACACAGATACAAACAACAGCCGCTTTTAGGTTTCAGAAAGATAAGCAGTAGAAAATTATGTGCATTTCCATAACAAATATTTCTAGTGTTTTTACGGTGAAATTTGCTCTTGTGTTTTAGGCATGGATCAATACCTTGATTTATTTATAGCTTTTTGCCCCGTATGAGCTTTTTCTGTTAATTTTACATGAATTTTCATGTAAAATGTTCATCCCCGTGGGAACTCTTAACCCTAAAGTTTAACTTAAACAAAAATACACCATATATGTATTAATGTTTTCTAATCTCCGCACGACACATTTTAATCATCAAATTATCATGCCTTTATATTTATTTCTTTTTAAAACTTTTAAAAAGTTATGAAAAAAGTAATGACATCATATTGATTTTTTATTTACCACTCATAGGAATTAGATTTCGACATATACGTTCAAACAATCACTTTTTATCTATGTGTTGCACGAAGAACTTTCTCTTGTGCTTAAGACATGTTCAATACCATACTTTAGCAATATTTTCAGATACGAAAGAACATACTTAATGAGAGATATATAATGTTACATAATGTGTTCCTCTAATTTGATTTCCCTATATTTATAACTCATCTCGTCCTAGTACTAAGTAACTACTATACTAACATCTAACTAACTTAGCAGTCCTTGATTAATTTCCCCTTTTGTTACAACCTTACATGAGTTTGAAAATTTAAGTAAACACACTTCTCTTAGGTGATAAATGAAAGCAATATAGAAACAACCGCAGTCCGCAGCTAATGAGAAACTCTGCCAAATTCACCTAGCAACCATCAAATCTCTGCGTGTCCATGGTAGCTCTGTGGACCCTCAGCACCATATCAGCTCCCTTTTCCTGGAATTAATATTTAATAAAAATAAGACAAATTAATAAAAAATCAAGAAATAAACAACATAAATCCTAATCAAATCTAAAATTTAAAAAGGTACTAATTAAAGATAGATAAAAACTATCAAAATTTAGCAAATCACAATAAAAACTTATAAAATCATAAATTAAATAAAAATCCGAAAATTCAATAAAGACACCATAAAAATTAATTAATAACCTCAAAATAAATCAAAAATAAAATAAAAGATTCAAGATATAATCAAGAAATAAACAACCTAAATCCTAATAAAATCTAAAATTTAAAAAGGTACTAACTAAAGATAGATAAAAACTACAAAAATCTAGCAAATCACAATAAAAACTCATAAAATCCCGAATTAAATAAAAATATGAAAATTTAATAAAAATACGATAAAAACTAATTAGTACTCTCAAAATAAATCTCTAAACCTATCTCTATTTAACTATTTAAGTATATACTAATCTAAAATAGAGAAACAAATCTAAACTATATCTCAAGGAGATAAGACTAATAATAAACTAATCTAACAAATAACAATAAAAACAAAACAAAATCTTTAAAAAATATTTTTTTTTATGTAGATACTAATCTAAAATAGAGAAACAAATCTAAACTATATCTCAATGAGATAAGACTAATAATAAACTAATCTAACAAATAACAATAAAAACAAAACAAAATCTTTAAAAAATATTTTTTTATCTCTATTTAACTATTTAAGTAGATACTAATCTAAAATAGAGAAACAAATCTAAACTATATCTCAATGAGATAAGACTAATAATAAACTAATCTAACAAATAACAATAAAAACAAAATCCTTAAAAAGTATTTTAATCCGAAAATTCAATAAAGACACCATAAAAATTAATTAATAACCTTAAAATAAAATAAAAGATCAAGATAAAATCAATAAATAAACAACCTAAATCCTAATCAAAACTAAAATTTAAAAAAGTACTAATTAAAGATAGATAAAAACTACCAAAATCTAGCAAATCACAATAAAAACTCATAAAATCATTAATTAAATAAAAATCCGAAAATTCAATAAAAATACAATAAAAACTAATTAGTACTCTCAAAATAAAATAAAATACCCAAGAAAAAATGAAATAAACAACTTAAATCCTAATAAAATCTAAAATTTAAAAAGGTCTACATGTGCTTGGATAACTTGTTGTATTTTTCTTCATATTTTTGGTCAACATGTGATTTTTCTTTTATAAATCCCTTAAATTTAAATCCAGTTACCTATTCAAAAAATTAATTCAAACGACTTTTTGTGTTTTCCAATATACAATTTTTTTTTTAAAAAAAACACTAAGTATTTTGAATTATTCAATTTGTATACATTTTATTAAAAACAACAGTCAATACGATGCTATAATTAATAAAATAGGGTCAGGAATAACTAAGTGAAGTATGCAACTTTAGATGATAGTATGTCAGTGAACTATATCACTGTTGATTAAACAACAAAAGTACATGCATATGTTTCCAGTAACAAACACTGAAGTTGTTAAATTCTAGAGTGCAGTCCACAATATAAAGAAGGAAAATCCAAGAAAAGAAAGGTGAGCAATAACAATGATCACAATTCAAATAACATATCAAAAACATAAAACACAAAACGATTTCTATTTCTATGTTAGCTTACCTCTTCAATCAATTTATTCCTCATTCATGGTCTTTGAAATAGATAGCTTGAAGGCACATTCCCACACCGAACCTGAATCAAAACACATTTACTCTTTTTCAGTCAAGAGTTAAGTAAAAGTCAATCATTCAATCAAGAAGGCAGTCTCCATGGATTAAAGGTAGCATAAAGCAGCTGAAATAAAACAAAATATTGTCGATAAAAAGGGAACAAAACAAGTTGTACGAATAGAGAAGATGAGGAAGAAGAAAGTCCTAAAAATGCAGAGAAGTCAAAGACATATAAGGACTATGTTGAATATCTGTTAAGATTTAGTTTATTATTAATCTAAGAAAGAGATAGAAAGAAACTAAATCTATCTAAACCCATCTCTATTTAACTATTTAAATAGATACTAATCTAAAATAGAGAAACAAATCTAAATTATATCTCAATGAGATAAGACTAATAATAAACTAATGTAACAAATAACAATAAAAACAAAACAAAATCTTAAAAAATTATTTTTTTATATATGATTTTTTTTTCACGGATTTTTTTTCTTTTATTTATTATAAAAATGTACATATATGCTTTTTTTATATTTTTAAATCAAATGAGAATTAATCTGTGAGCGACACGTCATTAAATTGGCTTGAGAATTAATCTGGGAGCGACACCTCATCGAATTGGCCTGATGAGAGTTCTTCTTTTCTAATATATATTGATATTGATTGATTGATATTGATTAAGGAAAATCTTTTAAAATTTTATCAAAAAGTTTCTCAGATTTAAAATTACCTTTAAAAAATCGGTTTCAAGATTTGTTATGGAAATAAATTTTAGGTGAAGAAAAAGTTTATTTTTAGAGTATTAATTAAAATTTATGTTATTTTTATTGAATTTTCGGATTTTTATTTAATTAAGAATTTTAAGATAAATTAAGATAAAATCAAGAAATAAACAACCTAAATCCTAATCAAATCTAAAATTTAAAAAAGTAATAAATAAAGATAGATAAAAACTACAAAAATCTAGCAAATCACAATAAAAACTCATAAAATCCTGAATTAATTAAAAATCTGAAAATTCAACAAAAATACCATAAAAATTAATTAATACTCTAAAAATAAATAATAAGATAAATTAAGATAAAAATCATGAAATAAACAACCTAAATCCTAATCAAATCTAAAATTAAAAAAGGTACTAAATAAAGATAGATAAAAATTATCAAAATCTAGCAAATCACAATAAAAACTCATAAAATTCTGAATTAATTAAAAATCCGAAAATACCATAAAAATTAATTAATACTCTAAAAGCAAATAAAAAATAAATTAAGATAAAATCAAGAAATAAACAACCTAAATCCTAATCAAATCTAAAATTTAAAAATGTATTTTTTTATGCGAATTAACCTGAGAATGACACGTGAATTTTTTTTTTCTGAGAATTAACGTGAGAATGGCATGTCACTAAGAATTAACGTGAGAATGACACATCATTAAATCTGCCTGATAGAAGTTCTTCTTTTCTAATATATATTGATTGATTGATATTGATATTGATTGATGATTTTAAAGATCTCATTTTCTTCTATAGAAAAACGATCGCATCTTGTATTTTTAATAGTTTTGTGTTTTAGCAGAATCACTGGCAGCCTGCAGAGGTCTTGGAAAGAATTCACGTTGATACCATGGAGTTCTAATGTTGGGGAGGTGGTGCGATGTTGCAGGGTCCTGTGGCGGTTATGGAACTGATCGGGTGATGCTCCATACTAATGGGAGCTAGCAGCAAGACTTGGGCCGAATGGGTGGAGGAGGGATCCGCGGCGACAGAGGAAGGTGGGTCTCAGGGTTTGCCATGGCGCAGGGTGCGGGTGATGCATTCAAGTCCAAGCTGTTAGCGCTGCAAAAGGGCCTTCTGCACGTTTGGGAACTTGGTTTCCGCCCGGTGAATTGCTTTGTGGATTGCTCCGAGGTGCAGAAGGTAGTCATAACTAATAGTGATGTCCAGAATTATTGGCATGGGGCGGTGATTCTTTTAATTCGAGAAGTGATAGCTAGGAATTTGAGTGTTTCAGTTACTCCGGTTCCCAAGGAACAAAAAATGGTTGTGGATGCATTGGCAAAGCTAGCGGTGCGAGAAGGCTGGGATTGGAAGGTTTGGAAGCTTCCCTAGTCGATGGTGGTTCCTTTGCTTTGTCAAGATGTAGTTGTTTAGCTGTGTTCTCTTTTCTTTTCCTCTTTGTAACAAAAAAAATAAACACAATCTAAATTTTAATAATATTTGTATCTGATGAAATTTTAAAAATAAAAAATTGTATGTATTCCGTAGTTGAATCCTAATAAAACTCAATCAACTTTTATTTTATCTTAATTATTTAATTTAATTATGTATTTGATATTATGATATGATGAGGATGTAGCAATCCCTGTTAGCTGTTATAAAAGGGTGACCAATTATTTAAACATCTCATATCATCTTGTTTTTAAATAACACAATCTAATTCCATCTAGTTTTGAAGAAAAACAACAAAATCTAATTTTTCACCGTATTTTTATCTATTGACTCCAAAAACTAATCCAAATATGTATCTTATTTAATTATAGATTTGATATGATAAGATACGATGAGGTTGTGATAAACTCAATCATTATTTAAAAGGAGGCTGCACTTGGTGATGTATAGAAAATCACCAACATAAATTGTGTGTACTGATACGATAAGGTTTTAATTTGTTTGATTGCTATTCATCTTCCAGAGGTGTTCGCTTCCTTGCTCCGCTCAACATGGTACACCATATGTTTCATTATAGTTTTTTATATAAAACACCTAAAGTTACAATGACTAGAAAATCTCCACCCAAAATCTTCTGGCCCCTCCGGCACCCACCTAGCTCTCCTCCTCCATGCCGTAGTGATGAGGAAACCGCCGCCCTCCGCCACCCACCCATCAATACAAATTAACACACAAGGTAAGGACGCCTGATCTGATTGATTGCATTGTTTCAATTCATTGATGCTTGTAAGTTTTGGAGGAATTTATAGTACATAAAACCAAAGCAGTTTTTTTTCCTCTCCTTTTTTAGTACATAAAACACCAATAACCCATTGGATGCATTGCTTGATTTTGGTGTTGCAGGAAAGTTTTATACCGCTTGCACTTTTTGGATTTGACTTTGTTGTTGGATTCCAAAAGTGGTGCACGGAGGCGGCCACGTCAACAGTGGTGACCCGAGGTGGTGAGAGCGGCAGTGGGGGCTAGAGGCACTGACAGAGGTGGATGTGTTAGTGGCCATGGGTGAAGCTTGGGGTTAGGGTTATTTGTAAAATAAGGGTAAATTGGTAAAAGGGGAAGATAACATTTATGATATAATGATATTTTAAATTAATTTAAGGGTGAATATGTAATTTTCTATGACAAAATAATTTATTATTTTTTGGTTACATAAGGAAGCAAAAGAATTCATTTTTTATTCAATTTTCTATTCTATTACTTTTTATTTTGTCTGTTTCCAATTTTCTTGATCATAATAATTTCAATTTCTGTCACAGGGACAAAATAAAACAGAATGCCTTCTTCCGCCTACTACCCAATCTTACCCTTGGCTTCTTTATGTTCACAACAACCTGGCCATCATTCGCAGCATATTAGATCCCACAGAAACTTATTCAAGAAGTATTCCAGAGTTGAGTGGGGCAAATCTGTTGACCGTGCAACATGGTGGTTGGTGTGTTTTGGAGAAAGGTGGAAAAGAAAAGGTTCGGGAACTATTACTTTGGAATCCTTTTCTTCAGGAAAAGATTCATCTCCCATCCCTGAAACACGAGAACAGAATTCGCAATTGCATTTTGTCGTGCTCCCCAACTGAAACAGATCAAGTTTGCTCCATATTTTTATTCCCGCATGAGGCGTATGGTTACGGTCCAAATATATTATTCTATTGTGAAGTTGGAGATAAACAATGGTTTGCAGTAGACTACCGAAAAGACTTAGTGAGGGCTTCACCGCCGGAGGAGGATGGTGTAGTTTATAACCCGTTTCTTTATAGCCCTGTTTACTTCAATGGTCGCTTGTATGCAGTGTCATACTCTCGTCTTCTGGTGATAATAGAGAAGCTTGAACCTCCTAATGGCCTTCAAATACACTCTGCAGATGTTTACTTGCCAGATCCGTTTCCACATACCTTCCCATGTCTACGCCAGTTGCTAGTGTGTAACCATGAATTATTTCATATTCAAATATCTATGGAGTATAATAAGATTTTTGGCATAGCGGTTCACAAATTAAATTTTTCTCACATGATATGGGAAAGGGTGAAAAGCATCAAAGACATGGTCTTCTTTTTATCCGATAAGGATTTACCATTTGCTCGTCGAGTCAATCCTGGTGGAGGGGGTCTTATCTATTTCACGTCCATGAACAACAAATTTGTTCATATATTCAACCTTGAAGACAATAGTCTCAGAATTTGTAAAGCTTTCCCAAGTTTCCCAGAAAATTGGTTTCCCGCAAAATCATTCTGGGTTATGCCAGATTTAAGGTATGGAGTTTGACAATTGTTTTTTATATATTTTAAATTAATTTGAATTAATTTGAATCGTATTTTGTTCACATTGTATAGGAGGACTCTGGCACCCACAACAGAAGGTATAAAAACTCAAGTTGGGGCAGGTATAATAAGGTATGTAGTTTTTTTTATTTAAAAAAAAAAGGTATGTAGTTTTACAAATTAATCTTCATATATTTCAAAATTAATTTGAATTAAATGAATCGTGTTATTTATATGCTGTGTAGGATGACTATTGCACCAAAGGAAAAAGTAGGGAAAACTCAAATTAGGCCAAATCTAAGGTATGAGTTTTACCATTAATTTTCATACATCTTAAAATTAATTTAAATTAAGACGAATCATATTTTATTTATGTAGGATGACCCATGCACTCAAAGAAGAAAGAGGAAAAAACCAAACTAGAGGTGGGGAAAGTAGTGCGACAGTCCATTCAGATGAGACACGGGATAGAGCTACTAACTTTGATGCATTACCTTTTCATATAGTCGAAATGGTTGCAAACTATCTTGATGCATATGATTATTTGCATTTTCGAGCTACCAACTGTTACTATCGTCATTTAAGAGCACCGCCACTTCAATGGAGATCACCCTCTCACATATCAGCGTCAAGTTTTGATGATCTTTCACTCTTTCCGTTATTTGTTTACTTTGAGAAAGAAGAAGTTTTAACTTTTGTGCACCCAAACCATGGAATTAAGTATAAATATAGCATTAACATGCCCGAAGATATCCAAGGAGGTTGTGAAATTTGCTACTCCAAAGATGGTTGGCTACTTCTGTCAGTAAACACATTTTCTAACATTTTCTTCAATCCTTTTACAAAAGAAGTGAAACAACTTGCATATGGACCTGCATCAAAACAATATGGACCTACACCAAAACAAGTATGGAAGAATACACCGTTGATGGGCTTCTCACATCCTCCAACCTCTTCAAAATGTGTAGTTGTTGAACTCCAAGATTTTTACCAACCAACGGTACACACCACTTGGCTTGGGAAAGGTAAATGGAAAGAATCCATTTTTAGAGGTCGTCATTTTCATTCCACCAACATAAGCCCTTGTTTCCATAATGAAGCATTCTATTATCTTAGCAGGAATGGAAAGTTGGGCATTCTTAAACTAGCAGGAAAAAAAAAAATATTTTGGAGAGAATATAAAAAGCTTAATGCTCCATGTAGGGGCTACTACAAGTGCTTTCTAGTAGAATCTAATGATAGTCTCTTGTTTGTATTTGAGAATCCTTTTGAAAATTGGGTTCGAGTTTTCAAGTTAAATGAGTCTGAAAAGACATGGACAGGAGTTAAAAGCCTTGGAAACCATATGATTTTTGTTGGTAATCAATCGTTTTCTGCGGTGGCTAGTATTCCTGGAATGGAAAATAAAATATATTTTCCCAGATTTTATAACAAAAACATTGTGTTTTATTCATTAGAATCAAGTAACTACCACACATTTGAAAGCTCTGAAGTTGTGGATTTTCATTGTATGGAAGAAAAACTTAATAGCAGCTGGATTCAACCAAGGTGGTAGACGTGAAGACATTTTGCTCTCTTGGCTCCCGGTGCTTTGCTGGCACTTGATATTACATCATCTTCCAGACCTGTAGGCTGTAGCCTCCATGTTCACTTGCTCCTTGAGTTTGGCGTGGCCTATCCACTGATATTGTTGGTTCTGTTTTCTGTGTTTTCCTATCACTGTTTTTTTCTGCTGTTGCTGTGTTTTTCTAGTTTGATTTATCTTTTTTTTTTTTTTTAAAGTTGCAATTGTAGACAGATTGAACAAATTATTTGGAATATAATATTATATTTTGTTTTCAACTTATGTTATCTTGTCTTTCGTAGTAACAGAAAAAAAAATGTTATTTGTAGTTGTTAATATTATATGGTGTTAATTATTTTATTATTTAAAAACAAAAAACTTAATATTTTGATCTTCACCCTAACCGATCTCTAAACAAGAAAACTATAAAGTTGTTAATGTTATTTGTAGTTGTTAATTATTTTATTATTTAAATACCAGATTTGTATTTTATCGGTAGAAGGGAAAACATGAATTTTGATGGATAAATAGAACAAAATTGAGATGGCAAATTACAGTGCATGATTTATCGTTGACAAGACATTAACCTCTTTGGTTAAATGAATCCCTTATTCACAAACATAAAACAAAAACTTCTCCTGGTTTATCATCATCATGTAACTCTCTATTATATGCAAAAATGAGAGGAAGTAGTGTAAAATTAGACTAAGACCTAACGCGCAGGCGGATACAATTATTTCAATATTAAAATTGGTTCATTTTTACTTGTAGATGTCCTTGATAAAAGACATAAGTTGAGTTACCTTTCATTTTCAACCGGCACTTGTGTTTGGTTGACCTGAATCTATAGATAACTAATGGAAATTATGGATGGTTCCCTCTACTTTTACATGTCCATTGAAGTAAGGATCAACCAGTGTCATGAGACACCAAAGCATTTATGATTCTCAAGCAAGAATTCAAATGAGAAAGACATCTATATATCCTGTTTATGATCCACGAGCCCTTTTATTGTTCAAATGAGAAAGATAAGTTCAAGAAATAGACTATAGTACAACTAAAATTCATTTAAGAGCAAATGAAAGCAGTAGAGTAGATGTAACAAAATTCTTCGACAGTGGGCCTGTTTTTTTGGATCAAAAGCCAGAAACATTTCCAATAGTTGCAGTGTTAAAGGGCTCTCTCCATTAGAACTTTTTTGTTGCAAAAAGCACAAATTGCAAAAGAAATGCATTAAAAATAAAGTAGTAATAAACTCATTTCATTGTCAAACAAATTAAACTAACTGTGTAGCATTCATCCATCAATATAGATTGCTTAATCAAATTGGTATCGATAAGGATGTATTAAATGCTCAATCATATATCTGAAGCCTTTTCCTTAAAGTCTGCACTTAAGTTCAACTTGTATTTGACATACAGGTAAGAGAAATAAATGATCTCTTTTTGAGTAAAAAAAGTACATATGTTAGACAAAGAGGATGCAGACATAAAACGTATAATAGAACTTCACTGCAAACACCATTAAAACTATCTCCTTAAAAAATAATCCAAATGCAAATAGTGTTAAAAGGTTTTGTAAAACTATTTAGTTACTAGTATTTCGACCCGCGCCATCCACAGGGAGATTTTTCACAAATTTTTTAAGATTAAGTTAAATAAAAAATTTGTCCTTGTAAAATACATCATTTTTGTTAGCCAAATTAAGTTAAATAACTTTTTAGTATTTGCAAAATACATCATTTTTGTTTTTCATCCCTGGAATTTTTTTTTGTTTAACATCCTCCCAAAATTAAACATTTTGTTTTTAGCCCTTACTGTCACATTTTTCATCCAAACTAAACGAAATTACACATGACATAGGTTAAATAGTTATTGTGTTAAATGATTATTCTGTTTATTCATTTATACTCTTACATTAATTGTGGTTATTCCACTTAGATTTGATGAAAAAAATTTCTGATGGAGCAAAAAAAGGATTTGATGAAAAAATGTGAAGGCAAGGACTAAAAATAAAATATGAACTTTTGGGAGGATGTTAAACAAAAAAAATTTCGGGGATGAAAAACAATAAAAATGTATTTTCTAGAGACTAAAAGTTTATTTAAGCCTAAAATTAATTATGGAATAAAATTACCTGAATGATTTTAACAAATTATTGTAATTTAATTTTTTTTTAAAGAAAGTGGGTGTAAATATATTACATCCCTATAATTTGGTAGCTAAGCTACTATTAAACAGAATTCGTATCCAATACATTCAAAACGTGCTGATAAGAGGATCATCCTGATCTTGAGGATAGTCGAGAGCCAATGTGTGTTTCTGAAATGAAGCTGCAGCTTCTTCCCTTCCTTCAAACTGCCCCAGTTTATCATGGCCACATGGGCGGACTCATGTGTAGGCTTGATGTGGCTATAGCCACACCAGATTTTTTAATTTTTTTTTGTTAATATCGTATATAGCGGCGGTTTATGATCCGCCGCTAAAAGTTTTTTGTTAGTGTATGGCGACGGACAAAGCGCCGCCATAGCTTTATAAGTAAAAAATCAAAATTCACGCTTAACATCAAATTAGAATGCGGTTTTTCTTTCTTTCTTTCTCCCATTGCTTCTTTTCGGCATTCATCAACTTAAAACCCTTTTTCCCAAAAATTGAAAACCCACCAATCTTGACCTTCCTAAATTTCACATCGCATGGAGAACCCTGATCACCGCACCAATCAACCACAATTTAAGAGGAAATTCATTTGATTCATTGTCTCTCATAAAAAATCAACTTCGTAATTCACCTTACTATGCCTCACACAATTCATGTTGGATGATCTTTTCTTATTTATATTTTTGTTTTTAATTTTCAAGTTTCAAAGATTTTTTACCATGTTATTATATATATAATTTTGTTGAATTTATTATATGATCATACATTTATATATATTTACTCCTAAAATTATTTAAACAATTTTTAAAATTCATGATAAATTATTTATATTATTAGTTCCTTTGTCGTTTTTCTGTTTTGAATCTGTCTTTGTTTTTCTGTTATTATGACTCCTATGTTTTAAAGCTTACTTGGCAGAGCTATGTTTCCAAGACTCTTTTATTTTATCTAATGTGATTCTCTTTTCTAAAAAAAAAATTAAGGATAATGATGGATCGTACAAATTATAGTGCAACGAAACCAACGAAAACTTCTATCACTGTTAATTTATGGTGATTTCCTTTTATTTAAAACTTTTGCATATGTATACATATATATATAAACATACATATATATTCCGATTTTTATTAGAAAATTTACAAAAAAAAAGTAGAATAATATATCATTAAGTACTTATAAAATATTTATTAATATTTTTTATAATAAATTATTTTCATGTAAAATATCCCTCCCCGTGAAAACTATCATTATTTTATAAATATTCATTCCAAAAATTATTGAAATAAATTACAAAAAAAAGTATTCATTAGTATTTTTTCTTTTTTTCAAATATGAATTTAAATTCGTGTAAAATATTTCTCTCCATGAGAGCTTTCTTTACCTTATCATTTTAACAAAAAATATAATAGGCTATATAAATATTAATATTTTCTAATCATATGATCAATTTTTTATACCATTTTATATATTCACTCTTAAATTTATTTTTAAAAATATGAAAAAGTACTAAAATTATATTTAAAAAATCATTAGTTTTAACACGAAGTTTTTCAAGTAAATTGTTCCTCTTGTGAGTACTATTAATATATATTACGCCCCGTGAAAGTATTTTCCCTATAAAATTATCTTGCGATAAATATATATATATATATATATATATATATATATATATATATATATATATATATACTTCTACAATGATTTAATTTTTTAAAATATTGAAATTATATTATAAATTATTTATATTGTATTTTGAAATTTTTTTTGAATTGAATATGATTTATTTTTAAATTTTGAATCGTCTATACTTGTTATGTGAGAACCATTTTTTTTTTCCAGTTATCCATAATTCTAACTCATATACTGATGTTTATTAAATTACTAAATTAAGTTCAATTTTAGAATAAGACTCAATTAACATGATTGAATGAAAGGTAATGAAATTGTTTGGACAACAATAATTTCAAATTGAGTGATAAAATTCAATTGCATAGCGATTACATTGAACATCAATGATCAATCCAATCTGCTTAGGATAACAAGAAAAATTGATCCTCACTACAAAAATCTAAATAGTTAGAAGAAGAACAAAATTTAGATGAAAATGAGTAATTGAAAAAACAAATATCAAATCCTACATGTATTCATAACTGAAAAACCTTAAGAGATGAAACTGATGAAGTAGCCAATGGAAGAGGTGAGAAACAACATAAATTTATCAACATTGATGTAAAAAAGATTAAAAAATTGAATGACAAACATCAAATTTAACTATATCTGACTTGTATAATTTGCGGGGCTTATCCTTCCCTAAGAATCCTTTCAAACTTTTTTATCAAGACTTTCTAACACAGAAGCATGAATTTGTCCTTCATGATATGAAAAGAACATAAACAGGTTGTAATTTTTCAAAAAAGGAAATCTATAAATAAACAAAATATAAAGAGTTAAAACATAGACATATTATACAACAAAACTGATAGTGACCACATCAAACAAAGAGAGCAAAACCTTGCTTGAATTCCTCTACCACGATATCCTTTTCTTTTCCATCATGAACATTAGTCTCATCGTGTATCTGTAAAAATAAAAATACAACATCTTAAGTAGAAGAGTCCCTAAGGTCATTGGATTCAAGGGTTGGGAAAAACCATCATCAGCCAGGGCATCCATCACATAACAACACAACACAGATGGAAAAATAACAACAGAATTCATGAAAATCCTTTTCATAGAGTTTCAATTTTACCTTTTTAAAATTTCAAGATTTCATATCTTCTGTGTTGAACGACTTCTAGCCCCATCTGAAATTGCAAAAAAAAAAAATTAGAATCTAAAAGAAATATATATAGAAGATAAATCTCTTAGACCATAAAGCAAAGGAACATGTTGCTTTTGTATCTGATATATGAGGTTTGTTATGATTAAGAGGAAGGAGGGAGAAGTAGAGAAAGTTGTGTGAGAATTTTTGAGATGAAGAACGTGAATTCTGAAGTGTGATAGTAGTTTTTTTTATAATGAATGTTTTTTAAAAAAAAAATATTGTAAATTGTTTTGTATTTTGAATTTCCCTCTTTTTTTGAGTTGAAGATGGATGAATCTATGACCAGGTGCGTTGAGTCTGGCTCATGAGATTTATCATTCAAAATTATTGTATTTATTGTCTCCAAAACTAAACTATTCCACAATAACGGAGTAAGAGTAGTAAAAAAAACTAATTCAAAAGTATCATTAGAATAACCAATTCCGTTCTGTCAAAAAAAAAATTAATAACTAATTCCGTGGTTGTTTTTTAGTTATTTTTTTTCTTTAATTTATATTTCAAATTTTGAAAATATATAGCATAGGTTAAGTGTATATAATTATCAAGTTCTTATATTTAAATTTTCTCAAATTTTGAATGCTTGACACATGTACCTAAAAATGTGGAAGTTCTAGATGTTTGACACATGATAAGCTTAAGCTTATGATGACTCCCAGACTAAAAATGTGGAAGTTCTAGATGTTTCCCAAAACTTTTGACTATCTACACAAGTTCAAAAAATTTTAAAAAGTTGTTAGGTATTCTTTTTTTTAATTACTTTCTATGTATTATTTTAAAAATCCAAATGCAAATAGTGTTAAAAGGTTTTGTAAAACTATTTAGTTATGCTAAGTTTAGAACTAATTTGCAAACAAATTATACATACTCAATTCCACTATGAGCAAGAATTATCTTCTATTACAGTTTACAGGGAGTATCATCAACAGAGGAAGATATTACAATTCAATATGAGACTGTTAGAGACAATTGATCATTGATTAAGAAAATTTATATAAGGGTAAAACTCCTTGACAATGTGAAAAAGGATTTTGATGCACCTAACCAACTCTGCAAGACCAGTCTCTCAATCAAAGCAAAGACCATCACTTCCTTCTTTGTTGCACCAAATTAAAAATCTTTCGGCTGCAAATAATGACAGAACATGTAAAAGAGAAGTTCCGCAAACTTAAAAAACAGAACAAAAGAAATGACATGGTACAACAATTCAATCAATCTCTAATACAAAAACCGGATCCATGTTAAGTCAATCAATATTTAAAACGCCGACACCATATTATTAGTGAGATGCATTATTCCATAAAAAATGAGATGCCCCAAAAGAACTTTTGTCCTTAGATGCTTTTGGTTGAGAATAACACAAGCTACACATTACAAAATGGAGAGACTAGTCAACAACAAAGTGAGCATTCTTACACAGACTAATATATCACTCCACCCATTCAAAGGGTCCACGGTAAGTCAATTTTTTGACACAAACATAGTAGATCATATAAAATATACACATCCCATTATCACTCACTACTATTAACTACTAACACATAAATTCCTTTATATTGTTGCACGAAAGAGCATGTACAAAAGAGCAGCACAAATGCTAGAGATTGTCTCTGCTTTCCTATCACTGAGGAGGCTGCCCTGGAAACACCTTGGTTTACACGTGGGTTTAGAAGAAGTTACTAAGAAGGGATGCCTTCATACTTCATATTTCTGAGCACATATGCCTAAGCAAAATACAAAACCAGCTATGATAGAATAAGGACTAATAATTATCTAACATATGGTCCAGTAAAAAGAAGATTGGGAAATGAATGAAGTGACAACTAAGAAAAGATGCTTACATGGCGAAAATATTGTGAAGAATAGGGTTAAGGTGGCAACTCTACAAGTTGAGCTTCAGAATTAATAGATATAAGTCCCATTTGGAAGAGCTTATTTGAGCTTATCTGATAGCATAAGCTCTTATGTCAATGTTTTGAGCTTATATTCATAAGCTAATCAGGATAGCTTATGAAAAAGAGCTTATGCTTATATATAACTTATTTTCAATTTACTTTAATAAATTTTTTAAAATAGCTTTTGAATAATCGCTTATGTCATAAACGCTCAATTAAGCTGTTTTCCAAAACGGGACCATACTAATATATAGTGACATAATAACATATCTTAAGCTATTTTTCAAATAAAGGGATAACAAGAGAGTGAAAATAGAACAGGTAAGCCACAACTCTCTCAGCCTCTCCTCCTCCGCCCACAGGTATGTGCAAAACACTGTGGGGGCGGGTGTCTAAAGCGTGTGCTTGAGAAAAATCAGAAGTTATATGACCACATTAATATATTTTTGCCATAGAAACACCATTATGAAATATATACCAAAGTCCTTAACAACTGGCATACTAAATTTCAAATTGCAATAACATTGAGGGTAGTATTTTTCCAATTTAGTTACACAATTGAGAGAAGTTTTTTTTTTTCCCAATTTAGTTATGGACTGAAACAAAACAGTTATCACTTGGAAGGATTTCATGACCATAGAATGATAGCATAAAAAGCTCACCAAAACTCCTTGAGGAACAGTTGAATGCTGATATATAGTAAAACAAATCCTTTGACATTCAGAATTTAAGAATCACCTATTCAGCCTCCTTCACTATATCCTGCATACTGAAAAGAAATTAATATGATGATAGGGATAGAATAACAAATGGCAAGCTATTTTCCAAATAAAGGAATCATGGTTTTCAATTCAGATCTTAACTGCAATTGAAATTTGGTGCCTGCAAACTAAAGATGGCACAAATTTCTCGAGTTCCAGTAGGCATCAAATTGGGATAATCATGCAGATCAAACTTGCTATTTAATGGTAGAAGGTCGAGGAACGGAATTGATTACCTACCTGATCAGAGAGAGATAGAGGTGATGACTGGCTCGATTTCCATGGCGCCTCAAAAACATACTCTTGTTGTAGCTACTAAAGCTTCTCCTACTCTTACTCCTCTATTTTGATCTATCTGAGTATAAACCTTTATGCATTGAAATGGAACACTAAACATGATAGGTGTAAGACCCGGTTTTAGGGCATACTATTTTAATAATATTATTTAATAATATTTTGTGAATTACTTGAGCTATGTGTGATTTTATGTCTTTTTAAAAGGTGATTGATTATTAGAGGCAATATTAAGTCTTAGAAACCTCTAGAAATCTATGTATGCAACGATACGAGCGTTTTGACTATAATATTGTTAGGGTTCGGCGACGGCGAGTTTTAGGTCAAAATCGGCCCGACAGTAGCGATGAGTTGGCGAATCGAGTCGACGAAGACGATTTCGTGGGCCGCACCTTATGAGGAGGTGCTGCGCATGATTTTAAGAATATTCTAAGAGAGAATATTTCTTGGTTTTATTTTTGAAGTTTTTATTTAAATAAAATGGGGTTTTATTTAAATAAAATGCATTTAAATAATTTTAACCTATGGTTTAAAATCAAAATTAATTCTGAAAAATATTTTGAGGCATCATGGAGCTGAAGCACGAATTTTTGGAACCAAAATCATTGATAAGGATTTTTATTTTTAAAATTTAAAGTTTTGATGCATTTAGGAGGGAAATTGTGCATTTAATGCATTAATTATTTTGAGGTTTTTATTTAAATTATTATTTTAAAATTTTTTGGTGAAAAATCTGAGCATGAGGTGTGTGTGGTCGGCCAAACCTAGTAGAGGAAGAAAAGAAAATACTTTTGCAAATAATTTCCTCTTTTAGCTAGGTTTTATGAAGGAGAGATATTAGGGATTTGATTCTTTGACTTTCTAATTGATGGGGGATTGATTTCTAATTTTTTTAAAATTTCAGGGATCTCTCCAAATCTGATTGAAAAACCTTGTGATTCAGATTTATTTATTTTAAATGATTAGGGATTTAAATGCTATTTTCTTAAGGGTTTAATTAGGAAATAAACCTAAATTTGAGGGCTGAATATGGGGAGCTTGGAAAGCTCTAGAAACCCCAATATGGGCTGAGTATTTCGTGGGTTTGGGCTGCTCCTTGGGGAGAAAGAAAAGCATTTAATGCTTGGCTCTCACCCCTCACTATAAATAGAGCATTTTCCCCTCTTATTTCTTCACACCAAGAGCTCTCTTCTCCTCTGCATTTGCGTGAGCTCTCTCTCTCTCCCTCTCTTGTCTTTCTTTTATTTTTCTTGTTCTTAGGTTAGTTAGTTAGTTTCTAAGCCTTGAGCAAGGTCATTCTCAATATGCTCTGTGGTTGCAGCTTAAGCTGATCTGCTAAATCCATAAGAGAATGATTTTAATCAAGTTGCTTAGAAATGTTTATCTATTTGAGGGTTTTCTTAAAGAAGTTCTTGATGTTCTTATTTTGTTCTTATGACCTTCAAAGACAGGATTTTATAAAGGAGGTTTTGATCTTGGGTGGATTGAATCTATGCAAAAATTATGTTTTCTTCGAAAGTTCTTCAAGTGTTCTTATGATCTTCAAGCAAAATGTTTTAGAAAAGAATGTTTGATCTTATGAAAGAAATGATTTTGGATTTGCAAGGTTTTTGGGGGGAATTTCGTGATCAACAAGGGGATGGACTTATGATCGATTCGATTGTCCGATTAATAACGTTACTCTGTCCGTTCGTTGGTAGGAAATTTCCAAGTGTAGACCTAGCTTCAAGGAGCAACCCGAGACTTCTAGGAAAGCGTACCTTTGAGGTAAGGGCACTTCGGCTATGATTGATTGTGATTGTTAGAAAGCATGATACTAGGACTATCGATGATATATGTGCTAGATATGTTATATGATGATAATGCAATAAATGTTAGCTAGTATTATTATGAACATACCTATATGCCTAGGGTGTTAGCTATATTTATTGCTATGCATGCAAGTTATTATGCGATGATATGTTGTTCATAAGAGATGAACATGATGGGCTTAGGGCCTAGTGATGATGACTGACTTGCATGGCATGCATTGTGGACCAAGTGACCTGGATTGGGCTTGGTTGGCCACGGCTAGTGACCTGGATTGGGCTAGTCGATGGTGACATTCAAGGGAGGCCCTGAATAAGAACCAACGTCAAACGACAGTGCGTTGGAGAGGTCCAACCCCGATCATCAAGCTGTTAGGCAGCGGTGCGTTGGAGAGGTCCAGCCTCGATCGTGGAGTCGTGTTCGTCCAGCCTTTCCATGAAGGATTGGCTTATGGATATCCAAAGCGGCTGCATGCATGTGCACGAGCATTGACTAACAATAAACTATGAGACAGTTCCCTATACTTGTGAAACTTAGAATTATGAGATAGTTCCCTATACTTGAGAACCTTAGAACTTAATATAGTTCCCATATTTGTGAATGTTAGCATAGTGAAGAACTTGTGATTGATAGGGTAGTATACCCTACTTATGATGTGTGTGTGTTAGAAGTTGACACTTGCTTGTTTGCTTGTTTGCTGTTTGTTGTTTGGGGCGCTTAACGCCTAGACAACAAGCATGCGTGTGATCAGTCGAGATGCGACCCTATATCTGCTTGATATGGACGATGGCAAGGCTCGAGACATCGACCGCGCGATTGATGGTTCAGCTATGGGATTGGCGAGAGCAGAGGATGCGAGACGATATGATGCGAGCGTTGGAGGAGGCCTTGGAGGGCACGCGGCCTATGAGTCGGGTATTGAGTGTGATAATTGAGTCTGTACTTGGGGGGTGAGCTGAGTTTGGTTATAGGGTTCGAACCTAACCTAGAGACCTTCTTGTCGTGTTGGCTCGGGAGCGGTCGAATACTAGTTTAATCATTATGTTTTAATTTGAAAGAATCATTATACGCTTCCAAAGCTTTTATTAATAAAATGAAGTTTATTCAGAATTTATTCTATCTTTTACTTACTGTCATTAAAAGGTTTTATTTCGACGAAAATTTACACACGTTTTTGGAAAAAGGTTACTAAAGTGACCCTCGAGAAATCGGGGCGTTACATTAGGGACAATAATTAGAATAAGATTAAAAATAATGGAATTTTGAAAAGGGTTTATTATACATGAATTCACCTTCTCAACATATTGCTCTGTGATGACCAAACCCACAATTTCCGCATTCTCCAAAGTCTAAAATGTAAATAAGGTGGTTGATTAGGGTTAGGGAATAGGAACTTGAGAGAAGAAAATGATCCCTAAAATCGAATGGAAGGGAACCTCGGAATTTATGGAGCCGAATTGGAGGCTTGTTGTTCCATCATGAACATCGAGATGAGGTATAGTACCTAAGGTGTAGGGAACGTTATGTGAGATTCCTAAGGAGAATGAGAGCGTAACCGCTTTTGAGAGAGAATAACTGAATTTCAATCTTGTTATTTCAGAAATGAACCAAGAGTCCCTTACAATTGGTATCCCTCCCCTATTTATAGTTGGGGGAGTTGGGCCTAGGGCCTCTAAATCATCCTAATGGGCCGGTTGGGCCTCCGGGACGAAGGCCCAAGTCCCTGATGCGCTCCTCGCCTTAGGCCAGCACTTCTAGACGAGGGACCCTAGGGTCTCGCCCAGTCCATAAGTCCACAAGACACCGAACTCGAAGCATGAGAGCTAAGTGTGTCTTTAAACAAAAGTGACAAGGCGATGGACGTAAGAAACTACCTAATGCCAAACATAAGGCACAGAAATAAAGAGCGATTGCCAACATGGCTTGGTGATTTAAAGCCTAAAAATTCAAAATTTTGAACGCCTCGTCACGCTTCCCCGGCGACTCGAGTCCACAAGCGAGCTTGCGGCGATAATGCTGGATTTGCTCGCCCCGCCATAGTTGCGCACGTACCCTGAGTCGTAACTTTTTGACATGTGCCGAGCCTGCGCCACGCGTTGCGCCCTGAGGTGACACAAAGGTCAGCAAATCCAGGGAATCTCAACCACTACCTTTGAAACGTCCATTCAAATCGTGGTAAAGCCTGACAATTTGAATTCAAACCAATGAGCTTCAACCGTTGTGACTTTTCATTTAATGCGCTGCCTTCGTTTCCCGAAATCCGCGCCACACACCCTTAAGTGGTCATTCCACCTTTGCCATAATGAGGCACAATTTCTCAACCGTTGCTTATCCCAACTTTTAAAATCTCCTTCCCTCACTTATTCACCACTTTTGGAATTCCTACAATCTGCTGAAATCGATAAACTAGCACCCTCTTCCTTTCTCATCTTTATCCTTCCTCCCAGCAAAAATGACTCCCCAACGCCGCACCAAAGGATCCTCTCGATCCCGCAGCGCCGCTCCCGCATCTTCTTCTCCGGTCAACCCTCCCCCCCCTCGGGGGATTTCCCCTTATGGTAAATGAAAAGAATGCTTTCTGGCATCAAATCTTCGCCACCTTACCCTAGTCCATAACTCGAGACCCCACTCAGGAGGCCATCTGCCAACCTTCGGAGCAGTCCACCGACAAGTCTATTGCCGAGACAGCCAGCCAGGCCGGCGGACTTTGCCGCGAGAAGTCCCTCGAAGATGACCTCATCACTGGTCGGGGCTTGGAAATCCGCCGTCCCTGGCAGCACCGCACGATCGAACTAGGCGTGAAGCAACCCCGCTTTTTTTATGTTTACGAGTACTTCTTCCTCGACCTGGGGATCAAACTACCCTTCTCCCCTTTCCTCTGCCAGGTTATGAGGGAAATCAATGTTGCCCCAAGCCAACTTCATTTGAACGCTTGGGCTTTCATTCAGTGCTTTGAGATTCTCTGCGACGCCGTCGGCCTCGAAGAAAAAACCTCTCACTTCTTTTACTTCTACGGCGTTGAGCCAAAATCCCTGAAGACTCCAACTCCTAGGTGGGTCTCTCTGAAATCTCGTACGGGCCGACAACGCCTCTACCCTTACAAAAGCAATGTCAAGAAGGGATCTGGGCGCTGGTACTTCCGCATACTCGTACATCCCACCAACCCTAAAGCTTTCACCCGCCGGGACGGGACTGCTCTGTTCCCTCTCTACTGGACCGAGAGTCCTTGCGACGTCCCAGCGCCGTCCGACACATCGTTGAGTGATGAGGATAAAGCCATCCTTGGATTTTTCGCTGGGCTCCCCAGCCTTGAGTGCTCACAGCTGCTTGAAGCCGCTCGCAAAAACACCCTCCGCTCATTTCTAGGAGGGATGAACTTCACTGAAGTCGCGCTCAAGCGCGCCCTAGCTGCTGACTCACTTGAGTTTCCTCCCGTTTTTAATACTAACGGGGTTAAGAGGAAACGCGCTGTCGCGGATGCTGATGCCGATGTCGCCCCCTCCCCTCTAAAGAAACGAACCAGAAGATATGGTGCGGCCCCTTCTGAAACGGTCGTGACGGCCCCAAATGTCGTTGCCACGGGGTCTGGTGAGCCAATGCCAGACTCGATCCTTCCACCGGAGATTGACAAGCTGGCTCTGATGTCCACCGGCGACGCTGGCCATCCTTCCCCAACAAGGAAATCCCAAAAATCCAAAAGGGTCGCTCCTGGCACAGATGGAAAGTCGAGGGTTGCGACTCCCTCGCCTCAAAAGTCAAAAAAGAAAAAGGAGAAAACCAAGAGACCCAGGGCTGGCGAAACATCTGCCCCTCGCCAAGACTTGGTGAGCGGGGAAAAGCCAAACCCCACGGGCGATGTGGAGTCCCCGCCTTTTCCTGAGGAAGTCATCGCTGATCAGCATGCTTCTGAAGATGTTCCTTCTGGTGCTCCCCAAACGGCCCTCTCTCCCGACCATTCATGTCATCAAGTTGGGGCAAGCCTACCTAGGGCCTCCCTTGTTCCCACCATGAGTCACGGCAGTGGAGACCAAACCCTCCGATTGTTGATGGGCAGACGTACTTTGTTTCAAATCAGCGGCCCTCCCCCGTCGACTTTATGCTAACTGGCCCTTTTCTTGGCAGCATGAGAGGAACTGAGAATCCTGACCTTGATGGTGTGGCGCGAGAAGCCATCTCGAGCCTTTTGCGTGCGGGGTGTCTCTTCGCCAAGATGTCACAGGACTCAGCCACAGCCGCAGAAGTTGAAGAGCTTAGTCAGAGGGCTGACGGTTATCGTCATGCTACACTCAAAGCGCATGGCGAACGTGACGAGTTGCTGACCCAGGTAGCGACCCAAATGACTAAACTGAACAATTTGGGTATCGAGATGAGCTATCGCGAGGCTGACTTGTCCGCTTGTGAAAGTAGAACAGAGGAACTGGAGGACGAGCGGGACGATTTGCAGCAGGAAATGAAGGCAAAGGCCGAGGCGATGGCCGCGGGCCGGGCTACTTGCCTTGTCAAAGACAAAGAGATCGAGTTCCTTCGTAGTGAGTTAGGATCGACGAACGAATCTCTCGCCGAGGTGAGATCTGAATTAGAAACAAAGGCCAAAGCTGTTGCGGACGCGGAATACCGTGCAGATACTGAGGCCAAGACTCTCCGGGCAAGGCTGGCGGCCAGGGCTGCTGCTGAGGCCGTGGAAGAGCGTGTTCGTGGTTTCTTCCTCGCCAAAGCTCAAGTTCAATATCTTCATGAGGGGATTGACGATCTCCCAGGCTTCAATGCTGCATATTTTGCGGCCGCCGAAAATGCAAGGGAAACATAAGACGTTAATGTAGTGTGAATATTTTGTATTGATTTTTCTCTTACCTTTTTTTTCTTTGTAATTAATATCACCCCATGTTATTTAATGAAGATTTGCTACGATTTCGTTTGTCCATTTCTCTCCTCGTTCGCGCCCTTGTGCCCTTCGGGCTTTGCATTTTGTGCTCGTGTAGCGATTTTGAATGTGTGCTAGCGAAACTAGGACTTTAGCTCAGCCTTGGACTGAGGCTTTCTCCTTCACACCAATATTTCCCGTAAGAGCAGGTGTGGCCTCACCGGTTTTATCCCGGCGAGGGCTTACGGTTGCTAGGGACCCAATGACCATATAGGTTTACCCAGACTTATGCCTAGTTTTTGTTCTCGCCCATATTTCGGGGAGGTCTCGTTTGCCCATATTTCGGGGAGACTTTTGAGATATACTGCTTGTCCTCGGACAAGGAGCCTATCCGCACACATCGCCAACGAGAGGTCAGCGATTCGCGCCAGACTTTCCGGAGCAATCCCCAGACATCAAGGTCGTGTTGGGATCGCCACCTTCGGGGAATTTTTCCCACCGAACGACCGTCGTATTGTAGTCAAGCTAGGAGTATTACTTGAGAATATCCTTTTGTATTTGATTTGTAAAAAAATTTACATGGGAGGGATGCCTCATTAAAAAAACTCCCGTGGCGGAGAAAAAGAGTACATCTTTATTTTTAGTCCTAATTTTTGGTTTTGTTGCTGTGTCCTTGTTCTTGCTTCCTTTGCTGCGTCCTCGGCCCTACTTTCCACGCGCTTCCGCTCCCTGCCCCTCGGGTCAAAGTATCATCCCCATCACCACATCTTTCGAGCCAGATGTGCTCGCTAGCCACTCATCGTTATTTTTGGGCTGGCCTCCTTCCATGCCCCGCCCCATGATAGTGAGGAGCTTCTCCCATTTGCCCTTCTGCTTGTCGTGCTTGGACGTCCCTGGCTTGAAAACTACCGAACCCACAGGCTTCCAATATTTTGACTCCCTTTTTGCTTTACCCGGGCGACGACTCACTGGTTTCCTTTTCCTCGCCTTCTTCTTGTCCTTAGACCGCTCGCGCGCCTTGTTATCTCTTTTCTCGCCGCTGCCCTGCTGGACGATTCGCTGGTCTATTTCTTGAATCGTGATTCCCTTTCCCATTTGCTCATCTCGCCCTGAATTCGAGAGACTCGGTTTCCTG
Source organism: Lotus japonicus (assembly GCF_012489685.1). Lineage (NCBI taxonomy): Eukaryota > Viridiplantae > Streptophyta > Magnoliopsida > Fabales > Fabaceae > Lotus > Lotus japonicus. The sequence continues at coordinate 46,412,395 of NC_080046.1, forward strand.
GACATCGGCAGTTCCCAGAATTCTGGGTCTTTTGAGCTCCAGCTGAAGAGGTCAAAGTTGTCCTCTACCAGATTCTTTAAGCGTCTCTCCTGACAAACCGTGAGCCTAGGCTCGATCTCCAACACCCCCCTGCTGAATTTATACGCTTCTAAATCTGCGATTACACTTGCCCAACGCTCCTCTACATGAGCGTTTGTGAACTGTCCATCCTTGCCCGTCCTGCCATCTATCCTTACCTGTCCTTTGTTGCTCCCTGATCTTGCTATCTTCCTGTCAATCCCCTGCTTCGACTCCCCTTGTCTGCCTTGATTACCTTGGATGACCTCAACCTCATGACACCTGTGTCCCTCGCCAGCTCCTTTCTTTCCATACAAGCTGAGACAGTTGTTGTAACATTCTCTCGCCCTCCTTTGATCAACTACAATCTATCCCACTTTTCCACTTATCAGCGGATATTTCACCGCCAGGTATGCCATCGAAATTACTGCACAGAGGCGATTGAGTGTATTCCTTCCAATGATGACGTTGTAGGATGCCACAACCTGCAATACAAGATACCTTACGCGGAGTAGCTTGGCTTTATCGTCGATACCAAAGATTGTGTCCAGATCTACATATCCGCGTATCCAGAATTGCTCGCCCGAGAAGCCTACCAACGTTCTTGTATAGGGCATCAAATCTTTGTTCGTCAATCCTAATTGATCAAAAGCATCTCCACAGATGATGTCAGCAGAGCTCCCTTGGTCCAAAAGAACCCGCCGCACATTAAAATTGTTGATCCTTATCATTACAACCAGTGGATCGTCTTTGTGTGTCTTGATCACTTCGAAATATGCCGACAATATCACAATATCTGGATGCTGGAAACCGAATGGAGTTTCATACTGTTGCACTGATGTCACTGCTCTCACGTGCCTTCGCCTCGCCGAAGCCACCCGCGATTGTGTTTATTGTCCCAACTGGCGGCTCAAGGTCTTTATTAAAGGTTTCTTCCGCCCCCATCTTCCTTGTTGCCAGTGTTTCCTTTTTGTCAGCGGTTGGCGTGCGTCAGCGGCCGTCTCACCTGCAGTCATCCTGCTGACGGCCCCCTTCGTACTGGTTCCCTTGCTTCCGTTCTCCATTCCACCGATCGCCATGGTCGTTCATCTGCGACCGTTTCGCTCGGATGAGCCTCTCAATCTTGTTTTTCAGGGTAAAGCAATCTCCCGTGTCGTGGCCCGCTGAGCGGTGATACTCGCACCACTTCGTTTTATCCAACGCTGCTCGGGGCGGGTCGGTCTCTTTCTCGCCTTCCTCAACCGCGTGGGCTGCCTTGACCTCACGAAGCAACTTCGTCAAATGTGCATTAAGACTCTTACCCGACTCCTCTCGCCGGCGAGGGTCAGCTTGATGCCACGGTCTGCGGCACTCAAAATTTTCTCTCTTAGGGTACAATGGCTCCTTCGCAGCCTTTTCTCCTGTCCTCACTTTCCTTTCTCGCTTTTTGCTGCCCTCTCCCCTCTCCTTATTCCGTTTTTCTTCTGGCGAAGTGTCCCTCTGTTCACCGTCCTTCTCCATTTTTCGCGCGCCTTCGCTTGAAAGCATCATCCTCCTCGTCCAGGATGTAGGTGTTTCCTCGCGTCCGGATCTCCGCCATGGACCAAGCTGGCTTACGGCTCAACTTGCTATTCAGCTTCCCCGCCTACAACCCGTTCTTGAAGGCACGCGCACAGGCGTGCGGTTCTGACTCCTCAATTTTGACTGAAGTTGCGTTGAATCGTTTTACATACTGCTTCAGAGTCTCGCCCTCGGATTGGTGGACGTTGTAGAGATCCTCAATTGTCACCTGCTTGGTTTTACTGGCGGAAAACTGGACGAGGAATTTTGATGAGAAGTCACAGAAATTAGTGATGGATCCTCGGGGTAGCGTGGTAAACCACGCCATGGCTGTGCCTTTGAACGTAGCTGGAAACATCCTGCACTTCACAGCGTCGAAAACGACACTGATTACCATTTTTGTGTTGAAATATAGCAGGTGCTCTTTGGGATCAGCTTTCCAGCTGTATGTCTCAAGGACAATATTCTTCATGTTATCTGGTATGGCAACCTCTCTTACTGCCGCTGAGAATGGTTCGAATTCAGTCACGGCTTCCGCCTCGCGCTCCCCTTCATCCTGCTGCTCGGACCGATAATACTCTAGCTGTTCTGGCAAGTAATCGTTTCGCTGCCGTATATCATCAACACTATGGATCAAGCGCCTCTAGTCTTGGCCAGAGATCGGTGCCTGAGGTGCCGGATTCTCCTCTCTCGAAGCTCCAGGTGAGTGCGCTGGTGATCTCTACTGCTCCGGTAAAGTTGGCGGAGAAGGTAACAGAGGCGTTGGAGAAGGAGGTGGAGGTGGTGGAGGAGGAGTTAACTGATCGGTTTCTTCACGGCGAACTTGCTCGCGTCGCGGCCTGCCTCTCACACGCCGTGGAGGCGAACCGGCGCCGCCGCCGCTCCTGATCTTCGTCGCGTCGTCGACGACGTGTCTCTATCGATCTTGGTGAACCGAATAACTTGAAGTGAAAAACTGAAAACTGAAGAAAATTCACACAGAGAATCGAACTTCTCTAAATCCAATTGCAATCCACGTAGTCCGGGAATCAAAATCTACCGATCCCCACAGACGGCGCCAAATGTCCCATCATGAACATCGAGATGAGGTATAGTGCCTAAGGTGTAGGGAACGTGATATGAGATTCCTAAGGAGAATGAGAGCGTAACCGCTTTTGAGAGAGAATAACTGAATTTCAATCTTGTTATTTCACAAATGAGCCAAGAGTCCCTTACAATTGGTATCCCTCCCCTATTTATAGTTGGGGGAGTTGGGCCTAGCGCCTCTAAATCATTCTAATGGGCCGGTTGGGCCTCCTGGACGAAGGTCGAAGTCCCTGATGCGTTCCTCGCCTTAGGCCAGCACTTCTCGGCGAGGGACCCTAGGGTCTCGCCCAGTCCACTTGTTAATGTGAAATTGTGGTGGATCCTGTTAGAGATGGGGAGGTCAGAGAGAATGTGAAAGATGAAAGATGCATTACTGAGAAAATAGAGAAGGTGAACCCGTTTGGTTTCCTCAGAGAAGAGAACGTTTAGTGGTTTAGAATGTCGATGCTCTTCTATTTGCTACATGTTGAATCCTTGAGAAGAATTGAAAGTGACACGTATGTAAAATTGCTGAGCTGGACAGTGTTGTTAGAAGTATAAATGATGATGTGGCAGCGCTATATTGCGCGCTTCACAATTCCTATATAATTATAGATAGATAGATAGATGAGAGAGTGATGATGACAACTTCCCACAATTTAAGTCATATATTCAATTTAATCCACCATATTATCTAATAGAGTAGAGTTGTCATTCTAATCAATGAGACACTCGAATTCAAAATTCACTTCTACAATGAGCCACATAATTAATTTTCAAATATCTCAATTAAAAAACTATTCAATAAAAAAATTGTTTTCAAATATCTCAATAAAAAAAACTTTTTTTTCTTCGGAAAATTAAACCACAACTACAAGGCTAACAAGTCCCTAACCAAGATGGGGAGCAAGCTGATGAGGAGGGTCCTCTAAACGAGTGAACGGGCGTTGAAGCTCCGCCCCCAAACTTGCGAGGCAATCTGCTACCTCATTAGCAGTCCTAGGAATATGATGGAGCTGAACACGCCAGTCTCGTTGCATAAGGAGCTGGACCTCCCTAAAATCTGAAGCAAGCTCATGAAACTGGATCCTGCCATCTCTAATAACCCCTCTACAATCTTTGCACAATCAACCTCACAAATAACATCTCGGTAGTTCTTCTCCCAAAGAAGATGAAGCCCACTCCTAAGAGCAGCTAGCTCAGCCATGAGGGGATCCCCACCTGGTCAGGTGTGTAAACCTTTCTAAGCAGAGGATTTATACAATTATTCTGTATAAAATAACCGGTCCCAACACCAGCAACATATAGCACCTGCAGATATAATTGCTGCTGGTTCAAAGAAATTGAACCCTATACCCAGAAAACATTAAAACACACATTAGGATTACCAATGTTAACATATAACGTTAAGTAGAGAGAAAAAAAAAGAGAGATCGAGTGATAGATATGTAACTTTTTTTACATATAGCTAGTTTGGTTGTATAATCAGAGTGTAACTAGAACCAGTTGAGGCAAATACACTAAAGATTGATTACACGAGTAAACATTGGTAGACTATGCTCACATAAATGATAAAACACTCAATAATGAAAGAATATGATAATCATCGGGTCACATACTCACTCCAAAATTTATCATAAGTTGTAGTTGCACAAATGTTAAGAAAACACTAGGAAGAATGGAGCATGCATAGAGTGTGAAAACAAGACCTTCAAATTCAATTTGCTTGTTCCAAGCCTGTCATTAGGATCACTTGAAAAGGCACTACCCTCAACATTGAATCCATATTCAACTATTCCTTTTACTTCATGCATCATGTCATGCCAGAACTCCTTTTCCACATATGAAGAAGAAAGACATTCAAACTGCAAAACCTACTAAAAAATACCTTGTTTGCCAGAACCTCAAATTCATGATATGTATCATTCTGGTACAATTAATTTATTTTTCATCATTCAGGTGGTATAAAACCTTAAAAACATAATACTATACTACTTTACCTGCATGCCTCTAAGTCTCTAACAGAAAACGTTATGATATACTTAGCATTCCACTTAGAAAGCCAAAGAGGCTGAACATTTGTTTCAAACTTGAAGTCTTTCTCTTTGGTTAAGTCTAAAGCAGCTGGATTAGAGGCAGAAACTGGAGAAACAATTTTGCATACACCTGAAATATGAAGGCGAAACAATAAGATAAAAGCAAAAACCGAAGAACACTATTGTCATCTTGTCAAGTGAATGTGGAAAGTATTGATGAAATGACAGAAGGGACATGGGAACTGGAAGTGGCAATAAGACAAAGAGGATTATTACCAGCCTCAGGAAATCTCCATACTTCTTTTCTTCTGCTTTACTAGCTCTGTCGAGGATACCCCTCATGTAGCACCAGAGAAAAGAGTAAAAGAATAGTTCGATTTACAATTCACTCCATATAACTATGACTGATACATTGATGGGAGGGAGTACAGAGAATAAGGAACCTTTAAATCTCAAATACAAACACAGGATTAAAATGTTATAAACTTGTATCTTTGTTAAGTAACACAACAGTGAAGCAAAGAGTTGATTATGCTTCTTAGAATGCTAGAAGAGCTGAAGATAGTCAATTATCAAATATAGGCATTTCCAATTTTGATTAAAATAAAAACAAGATACAGTTGGCATGACAAGTCTGCTCTGGTGGAGAGTTAAGGGACATTCAAAGAGAAAAGTTAAAACCAAAATGTTTGTTTAGAGGGCACATATATAGTCAAGATTCAGGACAACCTTGGATTTCTTAGCATTACTAGATATGTTCTGACAGTGAGATTATGGCTTGCTTCTCTGAAAAGTTACAACATTTCACTCAAGGCACATCTTGAACTCTACATATCTCTAAACCATTCAATGAAAAAAAACATATACTCAGCTGTTATTTATTGGAGCTACAAAATCTTTAACTATTTTTCAAACAGCCAGCTCGGACATACTTGTCTTCATCCATAGTAGCAAACGATGATAAATAGGTTGGGTTGCAGCCAAGTCGTAATAGTGACAAACTCTTGAGACTGCACTGCTTTGGTACATAATGCCAACTACCCACCAAAAAAACTTGACATATAAATATAGGGGAAGATCGTTAACAGGGATTTCTACTCTTCTCCAGTTCAGCCGATAGAAGTTCTGCAAAAGAAAAGAAGTAGTGGACATTGGACACACAAATTAGCATATTTGAGAGGGAAATTTGAACTAAGAGATAATAATCACATCACATGTAGACCAACAAGAAGTACTTTTTGGCGATCATAACACTGAAACGAAACCAATTTGGAATGAAAACACTGCATTCTATCATCCTAAAGTCCTACAGCCAAACCATAGTTGGCTGGCTCCTCTTTAAGTCATTTCATCAAACAGTTCAGAGAAAACTGATAGACCTTTACTTGGGCTCCACACCTTCATTGATGATGAAAGGCTCAACAAAGGAGAAGAAGTCACACCAGCCCTTCTCCATGCTATCAAAGAGTCCAGGATTTTCATTTCGGTTTTCTCTGAGAACTATGCATCCTCGAGGCATTGCTTGGATCAACTTGTCATGATCCTTGAGTGTTACAAGGCGCAAGGACGGTTGTTTTGGCCGGTTTTTTATGGTCTGGATCCTTCACAAGTTCACCACCAAAGTGGGGCTTATAAAGATGCTTTGGCAAAACATGAGAGAGGTTTCAAGATGACAAGGGCAAGGTTAAAAAATGGAAGGATGCTTTATGTCAAGCTGCAAATGTGTCTGGCTGGCACTTCCAACAAGGGTACGTAGCTCTCACACCATCCTTTTTTATAGACACATCTTTTTTGTACCCCTTTATTGTTGTTTGCCTAATGATATTCATATCAATATACAAGGCAAAAGAAATAGGAGGTGAGAGTTTAGATGTAGCAAACACTTCGCGTGTTGGGTTCTGCAGTAAGAAGTCCCGTAATCACTTATACGGAAAGGCTATAAAGTGTAGCTTGTGGAGTTACCGTACTTTGAATTATGTGTGACCACAAATCTAAACACGTTATTAATCTTCAATTCTAGTTCTTATTTCTTAGTTCTTAGCACTATTTATGTGGGCCCGTATTACCACATGTGTTTAAGCAACTCTCAAGTTATTTTGCTCCAACCATGAGTTCTTAGTTCTTAGTTCTTACCACTATTCATTTGGTCTCACCAACCATATTATTTATACTTTTTATTTTCATAAAGTAATAAAATAAAACTCATAAAGTAATTTGGATGAGAGAGAAATAATTAATATTTTAAGCTAAGAACTCAAAAAACAAAACCCCTTATATAAGAACTGAGTTCTTATTCTTAAGAACTAAGGAGTCCATATCAACACCTCCAATGGTAAAGTTCTTAGTTCTTAGTTCTTAACTCCAAAATAAGAATTAATAACATTGCATTAAAGATGCTTTAATAGTGTAAAGTACAATAACTTTTACATGTCTTTGATTAGTTTTTTATTGAAGTCAATGAAGTAAAGACATTTAAATCTTCTTTTCCAATTTATATGTATTTAAAAGTGTTTCTATAATGTGCAGGTCTCAATCAGAATACAAGTTTATTGAGAAGATTGTGGAAGAGGTCTCTGAAAAGATTAATCGCACTCCTTTACATGTTGCTGATAAGCCGGTTGCGCTGGAGTCTCCAGTGCTAGCGGTGGTGTCTTCTCTCCTAGGACTTGGCTCTGTTGAGGAGGTCAACATGGTTGGCATTCATGGGATAGTTGGAATCGGTAAATTGACAATTGCTCGCGTGGTTTACAAATTGATTGCTGATCAGTTTGAAGGTTTGTGTTGTCTTAAAGACATAAGACAAGGGGCTATTAATCATGGTCCGGCACACCTTCAAGAGACACAACTTTCTGAAGTATTGGGGGAGAAGGATATCAAAGTGGGAGATGTTTACAGAGGAATGTCAATGATAAAGAAGAGGCTTCATCAAAAGAAGGTTCTTTTGAATCTTGTCGATGTTGGCAGTTACAAGTACTTGCAGGACATGACTGTTTTGGCTCTGGCAGCAAGATCATAATCACAACAAGGGACAAGCATTTTCTGGCTACTCATGGGGTAGTGAAATTATATGAGGTTGTTGAGAATTCAAGTGCAGAGTTGGAGTTCCACGTTGGTTAAGTTTGGGTGAGGAAAAGACTTTATAAGAGATGTGACCCATAAGCCTAATGCCTTAAGATTTTGGGTTAAGATGTGGCGTTGATATCTCTTGGTGTCTTGCTCCTCGGCCCATGAGCTCCCCTATCTCTCCCAACAAGTGGTATCAGAGCTGATGGTTGGTGTAGCCATGGTTACAGCTCCTTGTGTCGAAAGTCTTCCTAGCGGTGTGGCTAGGCGGCGGGTTCCGTTGACACGGTGAAGCAAACGACAGTGCAAGGGTGGATATGCTTCCTCGTGGAGGGGGCCATGATAATGTGGAGGTGACTCGCACTTGAGGGGGAGATTGTTGAGAATTCAAGTGCGGAGTTGGAGTCCCACATTGGTTAAGTTTTGGTGAGGAGAAGACTTTATAAGAGATGTGACCCATAAGCCTAATGCCTTAAGGTTTTGGGTTAAGATGTGGCGTCGATATCTCTTGATGTCTTGCTCCTCGGCCCATGAGCTCCCCTATCTCCCCCAACAAGTGGTATCAGAGCCGATGGTTGGTGTAGCCATGGTTACGACTCCTTGTGTCGAAAGTCTTCCTAGCAGTGTGGCGGCGGCGGGTTCCGTTGGCAGCGAACGGCTGTGCAAATTGGATAGCTTCCGCAGACGAGAGTATCATGGGTGATGTGGTTGAGGGACTCACACTTGAGGGGGAGATTGTTGGAATCAAGTGTTAAAGTCAAGTCCCACATCGGAGAAGCCAAGGTAAGAAGGAGAGTTTATAAAGAGATGGACCCATAAACCTAATACCTTAGGGTTTTGGGTTAAGATGTGGTGTCAAAGATCTCTTTTGTGTTTCCCCTCGACCTTGCCCCACGGGTCCTCGCCGTGACTCTCCCCAACAAGTGGTATCACAGCCGATGGTTCGTGGGGCCATGGTAACGGCTGGATAACTTCCGCAGAGGGGCAGATGGTTAGTAACCATGGGAACGGCCGGATAACTTCTGCGGAGGGGCCGATGGTTAGTAACCATAGAAAGGTTGAATATCTTCTGTTGCGAAGGGAGGTCAACAAGGATTGCAGAAGTCATTGTGAGAGGAGAAACCGATTGATCTAAAAGACACGGAACAAGGTGGAGATCTGTCTACTTTCAAGAGGCGATGGCCACGCCAGGGAAGGAGAAGTGGATGGATGCCAAGATGGAGGAGTGAAGCAACAGGGTGTTGAGCAAGGTGGATAGCTTCCGCAGACGGGAGGACCATGGGTGATGTGGTTGAGGGACTCACAATTGAGGAGGAGATTGTTGGAATCAAGTGTTAGAGTCAAGTCTCACATCGGAGAAGTCAAGGTAAGAGGGAGAGTTTATAAGGAGATGGACCAATAAACCTAACGCCTTAAGGTTTTGGGTTAAGATGTTTTGTCCAAGAACTCCTTGGTGTTTTCCCTCGACCTTGCCCCATGGGTCTTCGCCGTGACTCTCCTAAACAGAGGTGAAACAATTAAATGATGTAATAACAGCACTTGAATTGTTCAATTGGCATGCCTTCAAAGACAACAAAATTTCTCCAGACTATGCTCTGATATTTCAAAACGAGCAGTTTCTTATGCTCAAGGCCTTCCACTTACTTTGGAGGAGATAGGCTCTTACTTGTTTAGCAAAAGTTTAAGTGTATGGAAATCTGCACTGGATAAATATGAAACAATTCTTCACAAAGACATCCATAAAATACTTAAAGTTAGCTATGATTATTTGGAGGAAGATGAGAAGGTTATTTTTCTTGACATAGTTTGTTTCTACAACTCTTACCAAATGGGATATGTCAAAGAAATACTATACTTACATGGTTTCAATGCGGAAAATGGAATGCAAGTGCTGAATGACAAATCTCTCATAAAAATGGATGGAAGTGGGTGCATGTGTAAAAGTGCATGACTTAATTCAAGACATGGGCAGAGAAATCGTAAGGCTGGAATCAACAATAGAGCCTGGAAAATGCAGTAAATTATGGCTTACCGAGGACATAGTTCATGTTTTGGAAACATCTCTTGGGCAGGTATCATCATACTGTCAAATTTTGTTACTTGATTCTAATTTTGAAGGCATATGCTCTTTATTCTTCTACACTCCCTCCACCAGTTTTCTCTCAATTTATGAATGACTCATGTTTTTATAAGTAATAATTGTGAACTAAGACCCGCATCTCTAATAGGACACAAGTTCTTCCGGCAGTTCCACATCTCTTGAATGTTGTTCAGGTATACATCTCACTATATCTTAGTGTGACAATGCGTGCATGAAAAAAAGTCATTAGTTTAGTTAATTTGTCCCTAATGGCATTCTTTCTTTTGTCACTATGATTAAATTTCAAACTATGCATAATTTTTTAACCCACCAGTTTGACATTTTCTTTATTATGGAAGAAGTTCATATATTTTTTCCCTATCTATCTATGACATCACGGTTTGCGTTGAAGAAGTATGGGAGGAAGGAGAAGAGTGTTTCCTTGGTTGTTGTCTGCGATTGATCTGCATTGTTGCAGGCTCCGTCACTGTAGCAGATGTTAGGTTTTAGTGTTGTTTGAGATATGAGATATGAGATTTCAGATGAGATTTGAAATTTGAAATTTGATATTTGAGAAGAGAGGAAATTTGAAAGTTTGGAAGAAGGAGAATGATTAAATTTTACGTTTGACAGTTGTATTGACATGGGTTGTTCGAAAATTTCGTCATTGTGACATACATTTCTTGAAGTTTGCTTCTGTTAGGTGGAGATCAAAGGGAGGATAATAGATTTTTGGAGTAAATGTTTCATTTGTATACTATTCATCGTCAGTATAAGAGGTGTATCAGAAGCCATTGCTGCTGGATTATTGTCAGGTGGTTGTTGTTATGTCAGTTAATTTCGAGAGGTTTGGTATGCACAGTAATCCAGCTAATTTGTTATTGGCAAGCATGATTCTTTCTATTTCAATTTACTTGGAATCCATTCTAATTTGTAGTTGTCTATAAATACTTCTATTGTGTGGTGTTGCTGGTGTTCTTAGTCTAACCTGTTTTCTTTCTATGTTGTCTTTATATCTCTACATTGCTAATGGCTTTTACTGCTGGTCCTTTCCATCCCCTTCAACATTTTAACAACTGGCAAAGGATACATGGAAAGTTAAGGTTCGTGTTCTTCGTCAGTGGGAGATGTTTCCTGTTAGTGAGCCTTCCAAACCATATGCGTTGAGTCTTATCTTGGTTGATTCAGAGGTTTTCTCTTTTATTTTGTACTTTTGTATATGATTTTTCTGATAATACATTATGTTTAGGTGTAGCAAGTTTTTAATTCATCCTTGGGCATTTTATTTTGGTGTATAGGGTGTAAAAATCGAGGCTTACATTAAGAAGAACTATCTTATCAAGTTCAAGGGTGAATTTTCATAGGATAATGTGTACAAGATAACTTATTTTGGTGTTTCAGGAAACTCGAGCTTTTCGTGCCACTGAACATGAGTTCAAGATATTCTTCAATCATAGAACAAGAGTACTGCAGAAACATTCTGATGTGATTCCAACTATTTGTTTATCACTCAAGAACTCTACTTACATTGAGGCAACAATGGGGGAATCTGAATTTTCTCATTGGTTAGTATCCTTTGTTCATTGGGTTGCAGTACTGGCACTTTTTTTTGTTAAATATTGTTGTCAGTGTATTGGCTCAAATCTATTATTTTCTTAGAGGAAAAGCCATTTAATTTAGGTTGGTGAATAGTTTATGCATATCTTATGAGTGCACGTGTGGTTGGAGTAAATCACATTAATTTCTATGAAAGGAGATTTTAGGGAGCTTTAGAGAAGTGTAACATATATGATTCATTTTCATTGTATCACTAAGTCGGTAACCAATATAGAGTTAGTTGGGTATAGTAATATAAGTAGGGGATAGTAGTGGTGATGGGTGTTATTTGGATTGTTAGATTGGGGAATTCTAAGGAGATAAGCTAAGTTTGTCTAAAGTCTCAATAGTTCTATCCATTTTCTTGAATAAGCCAAGTGTCATAATAATTATCTATATGTATGAAAAAGACAGTGGTTAAACAGTTATTGTCAATGTATATGCACTCTTCATACATGAAGACAAAGGTTTGGTGTGTGTAAGACTCTTTGTGGTGCTTGATAGAGGGTATCTATTTATCAAATTAGAGCTGTAGGGTGCTCACCAACTCTTAGTCGACTCAATTTTCCTGTTTATTTTGTTGTTTGCTCTGCATTGCCCTGTCTTTCTAAGTCAAGTATGTGTGAGAGGTACATTTATTTCACAGAAAAAACACAGTGCCAAGGTTGACTTCCCTGTCCGATTAATGATCCTCTAATTGAGATTGTGATGTGTTTCCAAATTATGATTACCGTTATTTCTGACCAATCTTTTTATTGTTTGCGGGGGCAGAAGATTGAGGCAAGTATTTGAAAAACAATGATCTGCAAATTCAGGGGTGATGTTGCTGAGGGTAAGGTGTATTAGTTTATATACTTCTGTCTTATCCTAAATACTGGTTCCTACCATGCATCTTCCCGTGAATTTAAGATTATTTTCAATCCGAGGCTCCAGTGATTCTCTTAAAAACTCAGTTGATATTGAATTTACAATGGGAAAATGTGACTTTTTGATCGGTGAGTTGTTGTAACTCTCGAATGGCTACATCATTGCAAGTGGTGGTGTACATGTCATGTGTATTTCATTCATTATGTTCATACAATTTTTTCCCTAGCTATGATAGGTTCAGTAACTGTCGTCTCTATTGAGAAGTGACTTTCGAAAGGTGCTGAAGTGACAATGGTGATTATTTTGGAGCTCAATGGTAGTTTAATTACACCGTTAATGAAATGATGAATGATTCTTAATTATCTGTCCATAAAAAGAGCAGCTTTTACTTAATTATTCATTTGGTAAATATAACAGTGCATAATTTCCAAACCTCTAATTGCAAGTTCCTATCTCCAACACATCACATTTTCTCTTCCACATTGGTTTTCGATTAAGAGTGGCATGTTTATTTTGAAATTTATCTTAGTCAGATGCTGAAAGTTTCAGAAAAACATGAATTATTCTAACTAAGGTTGATTTCTTTCATTGATTATTATAACTAATTGTCGTTAATCTGTTGATTATTATTTCTTTCTTTGTTTCTCTGTTGTTTGTTGTAATCTTGGTGTGTTGTTAATCTGATCTATCGACATTTTTGTCTGTTTTGAGGTTGAAATTTATCCCTCAAGCTTGGTTACCAACTCTCTTCCACTTGGTAGTTATTTTTTTTTCCTTCCTTCCTTTCTCCTAATTTATTGCTTTGCTTTCTGATTCTCCTTCCTTTCTTCCCCAGGTACCCCATTAAATCGCTCTACTCTTAGAAAGCAGTCACGCTTAATGAAGAAGCTTCCATTTGGTACCTTATGAGTCATATTTATTTTCTTATTTATATGAGGAGCAAACAGAGATGGCATAAGCACAATAGAGAATGGGTCCCGCATCCTAACATGTCAGGTTGTAGTCTCATAATGTTATAGTAGTAAGCAAAATGAAGTTTTTCTACTGATATATACTAACAATGGGTGAAAATTGATCAGTCAGAGCTGAGAAATCTTAGTTCCTTTCTCATTTTCTTATATTCCTTATTTTGCTTTCATCTTCTGTGAGTAATTTTAATAACGAACACGTACTAAGGACTCAATGGTTATTGATTTATGTTTTTTATTAATGGTACAAACTCTGTCAATTGTTTATCATAAAAGCTGGCCATTAGTGTTGGATGTTGTGGAACATTGTCAAGTCTTTTCATGATCTTAAAAGAGCTTCAAATATTCATGGATGTTAATTAGTTACTTATTTACTTGATTTGTTTAATGTTCATACCATTATGTGTTAATCATGTATTCTTTATGATCTTCTTTTAAGATAACTTCTTATGCTAAATGTCCCAATTTGATGACACCGCTTTAAGTGGGTGGAGTTATATTAGGTGTGGATTACAAGCTGTGTGGACACCGTCACACCAGCACAATTCCGGAATGAGTTTTCTTCAAGTGGTCTAAAATATTCTAGATTTAGCAAGACAAAAATAATACCAAATCTCTATATCATAAGTGGTACTTTCATTGGAAGCTAACTTTTGGCTCTAGATGGTGCTTATTGGGATTATGGTCATGTTGGGTAAATGATCATGGCATCACCACATATACCATGCGCTTCATGATTTCCTTAAGTGTTTTTTACACCTACTTGCTTAATCATTATGAAGGTTTTTCCCCTTTTTTTCTGTCTTTTACCTTTACTCTTTTGGCTTTGATATGTATGGTTGTGCTTGATCATGTGCTAACTTTGAAATATTGTCTGTTGATAAAAGGTTTCACACTTTCACTTCTTCTATGTCCTTTTTTATATTTTAACTGGAGCCATAACCACATCCTTTTCTTTCCCAAAGAATTTTATTGTTGTTGGCATTGCTAGAAATAGAACTTTTCCCAAAGATTTCCCTCTGGATATTGAATCTGACAACTGTCTTGCACTCCAACTTGATTGGTCAAGTTTGAATTTGGGCACACCTGCTTCAAGCATTCAGCCAATTAAATAGAAGCTTTCTCTACCATTAAGGAAAGAGTCATATTTGTTTCTTATTGTTTACTACTATTTTCCCCTAATGAGCTAGCTATATGTCATTGCTATTATTGAGGTTTCCATGACCCTGCGTCTTCTATCATGTGTATTATTTTTGTTGTTATGCTCATGTGCCTATGTTCGTTGCTTCTCATATTAATTCTAAATTTGGTTTTTGTTTAGTTTGTGAATTGGTATTTGTTGGCTCACTGCATCTCCTTTTGCTCTCCTTTCTGTTTTTGTTTCTATTTTGGTTTCATTATAGATTATTGTGGAGTTAATTTTTTTTATATGACCAATTTTGGTGCTTAAATTTGTAGGATATTTCTTGCTGCTTCAGGTATAAGATATTGGCATTTGCTCATGTAATTTTATCTTATATATTATCCCATCATGTTTCCATTACTATAAACCTTTTGAATTTGTTTTGTTTTCCTCCATAGTAATTTATGCCTATATCTCGTGTGTAGAATAAATAAGTGAATATATGGGGATCGAACGAGAAGCACGGTAATGAATTCATAGGTGGTTTGGCTAAGGTCTCGGTGCTGCCATGGAGACCTCCAATACTGGAAGAGCACTTACACATGATCTTCAAGGGAACTATGAAACGATTGGAGAGGGAGATCGAGGAGGATATCAAGAACATGTTGCTGATTAATTACGAATTGTAGTTCATATAGTTCTACTAAGGATTCATATACTTACTTTCTCAGAGAGCTGATGGGTTCCAACCCTGTGAATTGATAGAAATGAAGCCAACCCATCTATTGGAATGGACTATTACATGTCGTTGAATTTGTTTTTTTTCTATCCTTATCTATATTTATTTTACTACTTTTTTAGAATTGTTCACTTATATCCGATATGTGCTTTTGATGTGGCACGAATGAGGAGAAAACTGGAAGACCAATGTCAAAGCA
This sequence comes from Lotus japonicus, assembly GCF_012489685.1. Lineage (NCBI taxonomy): Eukaryota > Viridiplantae > Streptophyta > Magnoliopsida > Fabales > Fabaceae > Lotus > Lotus japonicus. The sequence continues at coordinate 46,427,727 of NC_080046.1, forward strand.
ATGTATGAATACCAAAGTCACAATTGTGGGATGCAACTGCAAAATAACCAACTACTTTGTTAAAGTGGTGTTGAACATGATGGAACTTTACAACTTCAATATAATATCTCTTTATCAACGTGTCAAAAAAAAAACCATTTTCTTCTTAAAAAAAATATAGATCATTTTCTTCTTAAAAAAATGAATATAGATCATTTTCTTCTTACAAAAAAAAATGAATACTGCCATCATCACTTTTTTTTAAAATTATTTACTTAAGTTTTTTTTAAAGGATAAAAACTTAAGTAAATAATTTACAAAAGAGATAGATTGTTAAATTGAATCTTTGTGCACCGCAATGAACCAATAAAATTATTTATAAATAAATAAAATATAAAAATTATATTCTACTTATCTTAAATGTGATTGGTCCACCTAGAATATGAATTATTTAATCCAAACTTTGTCAATGGTCATTTAAACAACCACTGTATATAAATATAAATATTACAAATTATTGGTATGTAAATTAATTTGTTCATCTTAATAAATTAAATAATTAATTATGTTAAAATCGTAAAATCACCCGTCCGTGCACTGCACGGAAACGGGCAAATATCCTAGTTTAATATAGGTTGAAGCTACCTTTCCTAATGAGACAAAGTTAATCACAGTTTATGATCCGGTTGCGTGTGAGAATAAAAATCTAGGGACAAGCATTATATGGTTCTTTTCTTCCAGGTCTACTTTAATTTGATCGTAGAAGCTGATTTTTTTTTCTTTTTCAGTGGTTACATAACTTTGATGAGTGTTTTCAATTGTGACTGTGAGATGCTATGCGTGAGTTGCTTGTACGTCCAATTTTGAATCAAACATGATTTTGTGAACCATATCTTTTATTTTTCTCTTACTCACAACCGTTAATTAACATATGTTGTTTTTCAGTTTTTCTCTTTTGGTTCATGATAGGAACTGAAATATGCTATAGAAATTATAAGAGAGTTCAGAGAACAAATTTCTGATTATAATTAAAAGATGCAGAAAAAAAAAAATCTCGGATACTAATAAGACTTCTAACTCTAATTCAATGACTAACTTTCACTTTCACAGGAAGAGCTGTAATTTCAACATTTCTGCTCGCAAGAGCATCTAAAAGAAGGCAATGTACACACAAAACGTTTCACTTGTCGTTTCTTCAAAAAACCCTGAGTAGTTGAATTCACTATCTTGACAAAGAAGTTCATAAACATAAGCCACACCATAGAATTCTGTTAAGCAACCACTTATGTCAAAAGCTTAAGCTGTTGGGTAAAGACTACTTTTGTTCTCGCCAAGAACATAGAGACTAGGCCTAGTGCCAAGAGTGTGTGGAATGTGATGTGTGAATCTTAGAGAGAGAAGCTCTTAACTGCCTAGAGAGAGAGAATAACTGAATTTCCAAGTTGTTATTGCATCAAATGAGCTAAGAGTCTCTTACAATTGGCATTCCCGTCCTATTTATAGGGAAGGGGTTGGGCCTTCGTGTCCTTCATCTATCCTAATGGGCCATTTGGGCCTCGGGGTGCAAGGCCCAAAGAACCTGGCTCTGTCCTATGCCTAAGGTCGAGCCTCCTGGGCGAGGGACCCTGGGGTCTCGCCCAGTCCACAAGGCCACAAGACACCGAGCTCGAAGCATGAGAGCTGAGCGTATCTTTAAGTTGAAACTGAGGCGACGACCCTAAGGAAATTTACTAAGACTAGAAATTAATGTTCAAAAAATGGAGATTCACGGCCAACATGGCCTTTTAAAAAAAAAACTTTCTACAACCTACGCTTCAGACTTCTAGTTATGCTTTCTCCCAAGGTCTGACAGCGACCCTCTGACCAATGGGAACTCCGCCGGTGTGGCGGGTTCTCCGGTGGTTTCGTTGGGCTGCGGAACCGGGCATCTGCGGCCATGCGCGAGAACAAGAGTGAGGGAAGGGAAGGGAAGAGAGGTGAAGAAGAAAGAAAAGAACGATGAAGAATGAGAGAGAAAAAGAAGTAAAGTAATAAAAAACACTCTTAATTTTTTTTTTTTAGATAAGCCAAAATGTATACAATTTTAGCACAAGGGGTGCTAAACTCAAATACAAAAGAGAGAGAGGTAGAGTAGCCAGAAGACTACAACCAAGAGAAAATAGAAGATACATGATAAAGGGAAGAACATGCTAACAGCATGAAGCCCAACCACCTAAAGCTACCCCCACCAAAGGTACAATCCAACTTGAATGATTAATTACAATATAAGTAATTTTGAAGAGGAACTCCAAGCCCACACCTATAGCAAAGCGTAACCATAATCCCCACTGCCAAATTTAGAGCCCTTGAATGCAAGAATATTATACCACTCAAACAGAGAGTTCCCGAATTCATTTAAACTTGATTTATTCCAAAACCAAGATCTCCACTTGATCAGCTCTAACACTGTTGAATCATCCAGAGTTCCCCCTCTAAAAATCACCTCGTTTGTCGCCAACCAAAGTGACCAAATTGTGGCCATCCAAACAGAAAGCAGACCTCGGTTCTGAGCTAAGTTCCAGCCAAACTGAAATTGCAACAGATTCTGAATTGTGATTTGGCTTGAGCTAAACTTCTTGAGAATCGTGAGTAAGCAGAGACTTTGGGAGTGGCACTGTTTCTTACTTTCTTTCTTGGGAACGAAGATGAGAGAACATTTATAGGAATAAATTGTGTTGGCTCATGCATGTTCTGATCCACTCATGAAGCCAAAAGGCCTAATAGCATATCCATCGATCAAAATGAATCACAATTAATTAAGTAAGTACCGCAAGATTAGACTGAATAACCTTGTGCTAGAAATGACCTATACAAAGCATGATGTTGTCCTGTTTCTGATTTGCGTCAACCATGTAAAGTGTGGATGCTTATAAAAAAAAATGTAAAGTGTGGATGATCATGAGCAAAAGTTCTAAAGCATCTATGTCCAAGGATGATTTTTAATTGATGAACATGTAAAACTGAATGCCAGTGGATGCAAGACACTGTAAAATATAATTGATTCAATGACTACATACACATTATGGGTAGTAAATTTACAAGGATCATTAAACATGTTCTTTCATACCCATTGTGCAAGTACAAACAATTATTTTTAAGCATTATAAATAAGCTACTCCCTCCGTTCCTAAATAACTGACACTATTTCTAGTTGAATTCTGTTTCTAATTATCTGTCACTTTACAAAGTTCAAGAGAGCATTAATTATACTTTACCAATTGTACCCTTCATTTATTGGTGGTAGGAAAATTGAAAAGGTATAATTAATAAGAGAGATAATAGGTATAATAGGAAGTTAGATTGTAATTTTAATAAAACAAGAACATTAATTGTTATTTCTTAATACTTGTGCAACAACTTTAAAGTATCAGTTAAATAGGAACGGAGGGAGTAATTACTAAGCATGATAAAGTAGACATTTCATAATTTTCCAGCAATTCTATGATATATTCTAAAGTCCCACTCACTGATTCCCAAGTCAAACTGCTCACTTATTTTATTTTAATCGATGAACATGTAAAACTGAATGTCAGTGGTAACAAGACACTGTAAACTATAATTGATTCAATGACTACATACACATTGTGCAAGTACAACACTACAAAAAAAACGTTATTTAGTGGGGTTTTTTTTGCACTTAACGGGGGTTTTGAAAAATCCCGAAATTACACTCCCCACAAATTATTAACGGGGGTTTTTAGCAAACCCTAGTACCTGCATATGAATTTAGCGGGGGTTTTTAGCGGGGGTTTTAAACCTCCCATATCCATAAGCTTTTTTTAACGGGAGTTTTCAACCTCCCTTAATTGCAAGTAGGGATGGCAATGGGTCGGGTAGGGTGCGGGTTTTGGAAAACCCAAACCCAAACCCGAAATCAAAAACCCGCACCCGCACCCGAAATGGGTGGTGAACTTAAACCCACACCCGAACCCATTGGGTTTCGGGTTCACCCGACCCGTACCCACACCCGCACACAACCTCAAACAAACAATTGAACCCGGAAACCCGACCCGAAGAATAAAACCCGACCCGGTTGCAACCCGGTCTAACCTTGAATAACATTACTTTCTTAACAATTTCATTGCTTTTTACAATCGAAATCAGAAAAAGCACATTGTATGTAAATTCATTAGGCGTATGTAAATTCATTAGGCTGACAATTATTCTCCACCATTTTTTTGAAGAGCATGATGGCCCTTAGCAAGTGCCTCAATCATAGTATAATAAGCAATCAAAAAGACAACAACAGTCTTAATCTTCTCAATTACAAAATTCATGGGTCCTTAAACTTCCCAATTACATTTGAAAACCACAAGTAAAATTCATGGGTTCGGGTTCGGGTAGGGTTCGGGTGCGGGTTTAGCCAAACCCAAACCCGAACCCGAAAACACTTTCAGCAATTGGGTAAAACCCGAACCCGAACCCAAACCCATTAACTCGGGTTTTCACCCAAAAAAATCGGGTCGGGTTGGGTCGGGTGCCCATGGGTTCGGGCTTCTCTGCCATCCCTAATTGCAAGAGATTATTTACAGCTTTAAACCCCCCTTAAACCTTCCTTGACTACTAGAGTTTATTCTAGGGACATTTTTAACCTCATTAATTGTTGAGTTTACTTATTAACCATAAGATAAGCTAAAGAAGAAATAGGATATTAGAATAATATCATAAGCTAATTGTCTATATAAGCTTATCAAGACACTTCTAAAATTAATGAACATAATAATAACTGCAGTTTCACAGAACACATGAACAACAACAGAGCAATTCAAAACAAGGTGAAGTTTTATGGACCTCAGCCAATTATATCATGTTTCCAACCGTATATATCAGTACATGTTGACATAAAAAATATATATAAGCCACATGGTGGGAAAGATGATAAGAATATGTGAACATTTTGCTGCTGATACTTACAGGCTTACCAAGTCTGACAAAAGACTAATCTGATTGCTTATGAGAACTTTCAAACCTTGACTGCCTAGATCTCTGAAATAAAAATTGGAATAAGATAAACTCAAAACTTCAGGGGAGGAAAATAAAATAAATTAACTAGAAAATAACTGAAGACAATATGCATCTGTGGAATAGCAGCTGAACCCATAATCCACGACCTACCCAAGCTTTCCAAGGGAAATAGTGTCGATAAATTATTTAACTCTAAGTCCTTCTTAAAGATTTGATATAAATTATAATCCAAAGAGTACTTATTGTAGCCAAATGGGCTCTATGTCCTACAGACAACAGCTATATAAACTTAGGCCATTTGGATCTGATCTATATCTGCCAGGTGATTATTTGAACGATTCTAAGCAGTAAACAGAAGCATTCAGAACAAGTAAAGGATTTGTAAGTGGCCAGTGTCTTTGATTCTTCTAGGTTATAACAATCCCTAAGAGCATATAAGTATGCAGGAGCAACTATATACAGTAGAAGATCAAACCCAAGTGCTCATGACTTTTACAATCTGAAAGAAAAAGGTTAAGTATAATGACATTATCCAAGCCAATGAGTATCTACTTATACTTTAGAAATTGAAAGAAGCTGGTCATACAACATAAGCAGGCCTATTACTTTTTAACAATCCCCGAACTTACTGTATTAAAGTATAATTCAAAGAAAAAAGTACGATTTAAAAAGAAAATCATTCCCTGATTATTGGCATATATAATTCCAACACAAGATAAAAGGCAAAGATGTAAATGGAAGCAAACCATATTTACACCCTGATACATTGTGAAATATAAAGTAGTTGACTATTTAGAAATTGGATTATCATATAAAGAATATATACTTTCAGTTCCTTGAAGGACTTCAATGCATCACGGGTATATAATATAGAAATAAAATACACACAGGTTACTTTCAGCATCCTTGACAACCAGTGCAGCATGAGACTACAACCAGTTATAAAAGCCAAAAAGAAAATAAAACAGTAAAGATATTGACAGTCCCAACAAGTAAGAATCCACTTCAGCATCCTGCACTTAACAGAACCAGCCTAAAAGCCACAATAGTATGTTGAAAAACCCATCCAAAGTGCTGCAACATGAGAGCTCCATCCCCATAAAATATCACACATGACCTTTACAATCACACCAAGCACCATCACAAAAAGAAACCAAATGCCCCAATCCAAAATAGCCAGTTATATAGATTAATGAAGGCATTGAATAGTGTAGATAATATTAATGAAGAAATCATCAAGGTACTCCCCAGAACTAGTCAGCCTCATTCAATCTTATCATATCTAAGAAGCTAATGCATTAAGACAAGGATCAGAAGCATTTTTGAACAATTCCTTGCTTTAGCCATACCAATCCAATAGTTCACAAAAATAATCAACATCATGTTTATAAAACGAAAATGGTCCAGTTTACATCATGCACTACCTAAACACACATCAGCTGACCAAATCATGAAACCATAGGTAGGTCATAATCTTACTCAAATACTACCTAAACTTATAAGCACTTAATTAAGTTGTTTACCGAAACGCACACATAGTCTTGAACAATGAAAAGCACTTACAAATGTGACATTGCGACTCATAAGCTAAAGCTATTAAAAAAATAAGCCAAGCAAAAATATTTCAAAAAATTTTCTTGAAGTACTAAGTTTAAATTGTTCCATTCACTCACTTTCAAGGAAAAAGAAAAAAGCAGTCAGATATCAGCAAAAGAACAAAACTCATAGCAATGAATTATGACCTTCAAACTCGGAAAGTCTATGGACAGCTCTTTTGTGTAAATTGAGCTGTTTCTGACCCGAGTCAAGGGTGGAGGATTCTTTCACCAAATTCTCACATGCTAGGAAAAGTGCCTAAGAGAATTATCTAAGTAAGTGAAAGTGAACTTGAAAAACAAAGAGAAACATAGAACTTAACCAATAGAAAGAAATCTGCATTACTTATACTGACCTGAAGATAGTGTTGAGAACGGATGTTAAGAGCTTTGGGCATATAGAAACGTGAGTTGAATGGTAAACACACACCAGGTAAAAGATTCTGAGCCTCTTCACTATTAAGTGTTTCTACTCTGCAGTTAGGGAGGCAAGTCTTGACATTCTAGTCACATAAAGACAGATTATAAGTAAGAAACCAAGTTCAATTACCAATATTTCTGGTATAACCCTGAAGGCTAGTGGTATGTAACATAAACTAATAATAAAACTGCATCCCCTAGTTGCAAAACTGGTATATACCATTGTTAATAAGAAGACACAAACTAATAATAAGAAAGCATGAACTAAATTAGCTCAACCTTGTTCCATAATTCAACTCTTATGACAGAGAAAAAAAGATCTAAAGGATTGAATCCAACAAAATCAGCTCAACCTTGAATACTCTTAACCTGCATGCAAACCCCAGTGAAGAGAAACATTTGAAATCAACAGTGAAGAGAAAACAAGGATATGAAGAGAGGTGAAGAATGCAAAAACTTACAACCTCATAGGTTGATTTGGAAATGTGTCTTTCCACTACTTGTCACACCGTAGGCAAACACAGTTCCTACAATTATTATCATGTTAGCTTCCAAACTCAGTTAACTCCATCAGTCACTTTAAGACTAACCATTAAGCGGCAATAAATTAACCATGTACATGTGGTGTGACAAAGTAATCGAACTAAAACATTAAAGCATCTCAAACATCAATGGAGAAAGACTCATCGGTTAGCATCGAAATAAGAGAACGCCATGTTAAAAACCAAATAAATTTAAAGAAACTTAAATTAGAAACAAAATAAGAGAACCCTAAACAGACAAACCTTAATAATGGACTAGTTCAACACCAAAACTTACCTTAAAAACTCTGGGTAAAGGTGAGGTTGAAGAATCCTCATTTAGACCACCTCCAAGCTCTGTTTCTGGCTTCATTTGCCAATACCTAAGGTACTTACAAAATGTAACTAATTAGAAGAAAACCATAAAAAATGATGGTTATAAGTTATAACCCTGAAGGCTAGTGGTATGTAACATAAACTAATAATAAAACTGCATCCCCTAGTTGCAAAACTGGTATATACCATTGTTAATAAGAAGACACAAACTAATAATAAGAAAGCATGAACTAAATCAGCTCAAACTAGTTCTACCTTCACCACTTAAGAGGACAATCCCAATGGCCATCAGCAGAGGATGAAGAGTTTGCAGTTAAAATACACAAGAAAAATGAGGCAAACAATTTCACTCCACATATTTACGAACAATGGAAAATCTAAATCATCCAATACAATGTTATCAAACAAGAGAGGTTCCCATCAACTTCAAAGTAAGGACCCTTCCAGTATTCAAATAACTACTACAAAAAGAGGTTGCATGGGGCACAAGTAAATCAATTAGAGCAATGAAGCATGAAATTGTACACTCACACACATTTAGATCGAGAGTACCATGTCTACACTGACTGATTTTCCATCCTGAGCCAAAATCTTAGTGCAATCTTACAAAACAAAAAGTTAGAGGAATTAGCAATGAGGATGAAGAAGAAACATTATTCAAATCAAACAAATTCAGCAGTTAAATTCACAACAATCAATAGTAAGAAGAAACAATAAGAAGCAGAGTGGGCGCAGAAATAGGAATTGAAAGGGGAATTAGGGTTTGATGGAACACTCAATCGTGCTCGTATAGTGGAATCGAGAAACGGCGAGTTCCTTCGATCTGTGGGGCCTAGATCACCGCTGCGACATAGGTTTCTAGTGGGCAACGAGGCATGTTCATCGGGGAAGGGAACAGTGTGGCCGCAGCCGCCACAAACGCCGTCGCCGCAACCGTCGATAGCAGAGGGAAATAGGGGTTCGGAGGAAGAAGAGTGAGGGCAAAGAGAAGGGAAGAGAGAGCGAGGGTGAGAAATATTGGAGGGAAACTGGTTCGCAAGAGTGAGAAAGAGGAATGCTTCGTGGCACTGTAAGCCTTTTTTGCGGTAGTGCAATGAAAATTTTGCGGGGGTTATTAATACCCCCTTAACTAATAAAAATTGATGACATTTGCGGGGTTATTAAAACCCCCGCTAAATAACCCCCACTAAATAACGCTTTTTTTAGTGCAAACAATTATTTTTTCAGCATTAATTATAAATAAGCTAATTACTAAGCATGATAAAGTAGACATTTCATAATTTTCCAACAATTCTATGATATATTCTAAAGTCTCACTCACTGATTCCCAAGTCAAACTGCTCACTGATTTTATTTTAATCGATGAACATATAAAACTGAATGCCAGTGGTAACAAGACACTGTAAAATATAATTGATTCAATGACTACATACACATTGTGCAAGTACAAACAATTATTTTTCAGCATTATAAATAAGCTAATTACTAAGCATGATAAAGTAGACATTTCATAATTTTCCAGCAATTCTATGATATATTGTTTCAAAAAAGAGTCAATTCAGTGTCAATATGTTAATTCATTGAGAAACTGTAGCAATTTCCAAAATCGATTCCAAAATCACGAGCTCACTGATTTCATTTTCAAGATTAAGGAACTCCAAACCCCTTCACCCTTCCTTCCCTTCATCCCAAAATCAAAATAAAAAATGGAAAAGATCGATGTAAATTACCTCAACGACGACGTGCATTTGCCTTCTTGCGGTGGCAAGATTCCGCTTGCTCCGCCGTGGCAAACGGTTTCATGCACCGCAGACACTTGAATCGCCTCTCCTCCACCACAGAAGAAGCCTTGATTTGCCTTGAATCGCATGGCGGGTGCGGCAAGCATCACGGCTTGCCTTGGTCTCGAAGGACCGGTGACAGCCGGTGCAATCCCAAGGTCTGACAGCGACCCTCTGACCAATGGGAACTCCGTCGGTGCGACGGGTTCTCCGGTGGTTCCGTTGGGCTGCGGAACATGGAATCTGCGGCCATGCGCAAGCACAAGAGTGAGGGAAGGGAAAGGGAAGAGAGGTGAAGAAGAAAGAAAAGAACGATGAAGAATGAGAGAGAAAAAGAAGTAAAGTAATAAAAAACACTCTTAATTTTTTTTTAGATAAGCCAAAATGTATTCAATTTTAGCACAAGGGGTGCTAAACCCAAATACAAGAGAGAGAGGTAGAGTAGCCAGAAGACTACAACCAAGAGAAAATAGAAGATACATGATAAAGGGAAGAACATGCTAACAGCATGAAGCCCAACCACCTAAAGCTACCCCCACCAAAGGTACAATATAAGTAATTCTGAAGAGGAACTCCAAGCCCACACCTATAGCAAAGCGTAACCATAATCCCCACTGCCAAATTTAGAGCCCTTGAATGCAAGGCACATGATTATTATACCACTCAAACAGAGAGTTCCCGAATTCATTCAAACTTGATTTATTCCAAAACCAAGATCTCCACTTGATCAGCTCTAACACTGTTGAATCATCCAGAGTTCCCCCTCTAAAAAACACCTCGTTCCTCGCCAACCAAAGTGACCAAATTGTGGCCATCCAAACAGAAAGCAGACCTCGGTTCTGAGCTAAGTTCCAGCCAAACTGAAATTGCAACAGATTCTGAATTGTGATTTGGCTTGAGCTAAACTTCTTGAGAATCGTGAGTAAGCAGAGACTTTGGGAGTGGCACTGTTTCTTACTTTTCTGGGGAACGAAGATGAGAGAACATTTAATAGCTTCATTAATATTTGTTAGTTTTAAAAAATTTAAGAATGAGATTTAAACAAATATTTTATATCTAATTTTTAGTTAAAAATATTTATATTTATGTCATTAAACATACTTTTTTCTTTTCATTAAACTTTCATTTAACCAAACAATCTAAAAATCATACATCTTAGTCATTCCCATAGTCCAATAGTTTTATTCCTATTGCAACTTCTTAATAGAAATCACTAAAAACTTTTTTGAGTGTTTTAAAAACCTGCATTCATGAACAAGGTCTTCTCCTCAAGTAACTACTTAATTATGAGATCATTACGCCGGTTTCATAGCAGACCCACACGACTACCCACTCTAATATATAAACCAAAAATACTAAAAATCGACTCATAATATATTTTTTCTCCACCTCGAGTCCTCGACCAAATCCTCATATACCCTTGGAACTCCATTTTTAAGGAAAATACTCACACGTTACCATTTCATGACTCTTTCTTAAGAAATCTTCATCTATCTCCAGAGGCGGAGAATGTTTCTCTGCTCATTGTCCCCAAACCCCTCATCTATCTCGATCTCCATTCTCAAGCCTTTCTGTGGGGTGAATTTGTTCTCATCCACATACATCCCCTCTCCACGAGTCCTTGCGTGGACATCGAACTAGTCATTAAAGAATATATAAAATGCATAAATTTGTGCAATAAATTTAAAAATTATAAGTGATAATGCAACTACATCAAATTCAATACAAATATTTAATAAAGTTCAAATAACACTAGCTAAATTCATCACACAATACACAATACGTAACGTCTACAAAATAACCAATTTTAAACGTACAATACAACATTTAACCCAAAAAAGTGTGAGTCTAACATTTAAAATATTATACCATTCGTTCAACTCATTCAAAATGTGAAATCTTTATTATAAGCTACTCAATATTCACAAGGGGATTGTTGTATCCCCTTTTCCGTAGGTGTAGAGAAAACCTCTTCAAGGTCGGAGCCTCAAAAAGGGAAACTCTCGCAAGATCCCATCTTTGGGAGGATATTGTCATCTCTACTCCTTATTTATCTTGGCTTTGTCGAATCCAGTCAACAAAGAGCTCGATGTCTCCTTTGTTGTTACTAGAATGGACGCTTTGTCTTTCGACAACCATGTTCGATATTAATGAAGCATTGATTTGAAATAGCTACCATTAAATATTAAAAAATACTATTTTTTGAAAGCACTTTCGATTCTAATTAAAGTCAGAATCAATTTTGGGTAATTTTGTGTTTTATAATTCATCACACAATACACAATACGTAAAGTCTATAAAATAACCAATTTTAAACGTACAATCCAACATTTAACCCAAAAAAGTGTGGAGTCTAACATCATGTTTGGTTGCATATTTTTTTTTCAGTTCTTAAAACAATTTTCAGAAACAATTTTTAAAAACAGTTTTCATAAGAAGAAAGCGGGTTGAATGACTTGTTTTCAAACATTTAGAAAACTGATATCTGAAAACTAAAAACATCTTTTACCTGCTTTGGTTTTTTAGTTTTAAAAACTGAAAATGAGAACTGTTTTCAAAAACAGTTTTTGAAAACAGGTCATACCAAACATGTTTTCAGTTTTTAGAAACTAAAAACTGTTTTAAAAACAAGAAACAAACAAGCCCTATATCATTCATTCAACTCATTCAAAATGTGAAGTCTTTATTATAACCTACTCAATATTCACAAGGGGATTGTTGTTTTTTCAACTATATACACAAGTTGGGATTCCATGAGGCACAGACATTGATCCCATCTCATTTCAAAAAATTTATTGGAGAAATTTTGTTCTATCCCCTTTTTCGTAGGTGCATAGAAAAACTCTTCAAGGTCGGAGCCTCAAACAGGTCAACTCTCGCGAGGATCCCATCTTCGGGAGGATATTGTCATCTCTACTCCTTGTTTATTTTGACTTTGTCGACTCCGGTCAACAAAGAGCTCGATGTCTCCTTTATTGTTATTAGAATGGACGCTTTGTCTTTCTACAACCATGTTCGATATTATTGAAGCATTGATTTGAAATAGCTAACATTAAATATTAAAAAAATACTATTTTTTGAAAGCACTTACAATTCTAATTAAAGTCAAAATCAATTTTAGGTAATTTTGTGTTTTATAATTGATTCAAATGAAGAAGAAGTACATTCAAGCATACTATAAAATTCAAGAGTGGTAATTCTTCACACTCTAATAAATGTTTAATTTAAGTACATGTTTGAGTGAGGTGTCACTACAAGAAAGACTTGCTTTAGAGTAAGAATCTAGTGTCGGCTCCGACCGACACTGTCTTAATTTTACATTTAGCCTCGGCTTAACCAACTCATAATGGTAACACAAAGTGAGGACGGAGGTCCCAGGAAGGAGCAAAACTTGTTAGAGTATTTTCAAATCACATACTCCCTCCGTTCCTATTTAACTGCCCACTTTGAGTGGACGCACACATATTAAGGGTATATTAATTTTGTTGATTTTTAGAAAAAAAATGACGATTATTTTTCTATTTTACCATTTATAGAATGTGTTATCTCTCCTCATTTATTGTACTGACAAGGACATTTGTTGTAAAAACATCATTTAATGTTCTCTTGAAATGCTAAATGGACAGTTAAATAAGAACAAAACAATTGCTTCAAAGTGGACAGTTAAATAAGAACGGAGGAAGTATAAGCGAGCTAGTTCTAGAGAGAAACTCATTTTAATATGGAACTCGCTCAAGCGGGATAGATTTCACTGGAACAAGTAAGGAAATGCTCATATACCTTTTGAAAAAAAAAACTCTTTCTCGAATTATCACTTGTTTAAATAATTATTAGTTGATTTGTTAATTCATACATACAATTATCGCTAGACTTAAATTTATTAACAAACCAACATTCATTTAATTGAAAAAGCACCATGCATCATATGGTTATGGTATGTCACGTTTCTTTCATAGTAAATCAAGAATTGGAACGTAATTAACTAATCGTAGCACATCCACTCACACATGCTTTATTAGTTTAATTACATTGAAAAGCCTATCCAATTTAGTATATGTAGTAAAAAGGAGGTATTTACTTTTTTTTTTTAATTTAAAAAAAAAGGAGGTATTTACATATTGAGAAGTTTCCACGAAATTTCCACACGCTGCACATGGTTACTAGGTATCAGCATTTATCTTGCTTAGGCAATTCACAAAATCCACACGTTGCAAGGGACGTGATAACACGCGCGTTCCACGGCTTCGTAACAACCACTTTCTTCTCAACTTTTTTCCTTTCATCCTAATTAAATCCAAATTTGCTGTACAAGTCTGCATTTCTAAACAAATGGTAAGAATTTTTATTTTGAAATTGTAAGAATATTAACTATTAGGCATTAGCATATTTGTGCTGAATTCACAATTTTTTGTTTAAACTACTTATATTATTCACTGAGGGTTCGAATCGATCAGGTATTTTTTTTATTGCGGCAAAATAAAAAAGGGTAGAGGTGTTTCGAGCCATAAAATCAGCACAAATATTTCTCTGCTTACGAATAAAAGTAAACTCAACACAATTACACAAACTCAAAAAACTCATACAATCCTGGATTATTGAAAATAGAGAAGAACGACCTACACCCTTCTTCCAAGCATGGAATAACTGCAGGCAATCAGTCTCAAATTGCACTCGCTTGAATCCCAGTTGAGAAGATATCTCCATAGCCCATCGGAGACAAAGAGTCTCCGCCATCGTCGAGTAATAAGAAGTTGCAGCTAGAATCTCCCTCTCCTCATCCCGAGCCACCATTGCAAAACTAGCAAACATATCCCTTCAAAGAGAAGCATCCACATTTACCTTGATCATCCCAGCTATCCGCCTTTTCCATCCACAAGCCTCACCCCATCACTCCCACGTACTACCGGCGACGAGGAAACATCCAAGGAGCAGACCCGATCTAAAATCGTTGCACAGCCAGCTCCCACAAGCAGTAAGTCATGCTATGAATCTTTGCAGTAACTCAACCATCTTTAATTTCTCACACAACACAACCCTCATGAAGTCCATGAAGCCCAACTCCTATGGTTCCACCCGCACCTCCAGCTTAGCTTACCAAACCAGCATCCTCGAGCTATCAGACAATTAAGGAAGAGATGATCAATGTTCTCCTCCTCATGGCCACACACCGGGCAGCTAGGATCCAAATCCATGCCCCAACGTCGAAGACTAGGCCGCGTCGGAATCGCTCCAACACAAACCCGCCATGCCTCCTTTACTCGTGGTAGCGACAGTGCCTTCCAGAATTTATGCCACAGAACCGCATCAAAACTAGAGGCATCAAAGGTTGACGAAAAAGGAGAAGCTTGGCTATCCGAATTTTGCAGAAAAACATAGCCAAATTGCACCGTGTAGCACCCATCAGTCGTGCCTGCCCAGAAAAGCAAGTCTTTCGTCGGTTGTAGGGAAAGGGACCGCCAAAATCGTTGATGCAGTGGCTGGATAAAAAGTCATTCAACAAGCTCTTTGTTCCAAAACCCACCACCCAATTGGATAAGATCAGCTACCATTTAAAGTTTGAGCTCTTTCACCACATCATGCCTTCAATTAATTGATGGACCATGTGGGAGCCAATTATCATCTCAAATACGGACATTCATACCCTTCCCAACTCTCCACAAACTCCCTTTTTTAGCCATATTTATTGTTTTCAAAATACTAGTCCAAACATAACTTGGATCCTTTCTTAGCTCCACCCATATTTTCGGCCGGAAAATACACCCTGCTTGTTAATATGAACTACATGTCATAGTGCCAAAAACCAGAATTGTCTGCATGCTTTTACGCCGATCATAATATATCTGCATGCTTTTATAATAATTAATAATTATAGTATCATCTCCTCAACGAAGGAGGTAACATTAAATGATATATTTTCTAAATTTGGACAAGTTTAAAATTTATCTATTTTGTATAATTTATTGCTATAAATACTAAAGATTGATTCGTAATATATTCTTTCCGGGGTTGTCTAAATGACTCATAATAAGGTTTGGGTTAAATAACCCACTATCCAATCACATTGGAGATAAGTGAGTTGGAATTTATATATTTTATTTATTAATTTATTTCCATCTTATTTATCTCCAATGTGATTAGATGGTAAGTTATTTAACCCAAACTTTATCATGCGTCATTTAGACAACCTTCCCCTCAACCAAATGGTCATTATACCCTTAGAAGTTAGAACTACATTATTTAAAGAAAATGCTCACACGTTACTATCTTGAGTTGGTCTTAAGAGATTCTCCATCCTCGCGCTTCATATTAATTAACTGTGCACTTAAAAGAAAATTATGGGAACATTAATTGATTTTTTTTTTAAATTGATGTTTTTTTAAATAACACTTGTTAAAAAATAAACGAGGAAATAAAATATACACTTCAATTAAAAAATAAGAGTGTAAATAATATGTTTGTAAAAGATAATAATACTGTTCCCGTAGGATAACTCAAGTTGCAGGAGCTGATGACATATGGGTTGGGTAGTAGAGGTCCAGGGGTCGAATCTTGGCGAGTGCAATTTATCTTTTCGATATAAAAAAAAGATAATAATACTATTGCATTTAATAATACATGTGAGGGTAGCTTTGGTTCCTTCTTTTGTAGATCTTTTACTCGGCAAAAGTGATGCCCAATCCAAATTTGGGATGGTACTCGCGCTGGACAGGTGTTGGGAGTGCTTCCTCGCTCATCATCCCGCATCGGGGTGAATTCGTATCTCATCCCTATTCCTCACGAGTCTCCATAAGAACTGAACATGTCATTCAAAAATAAGTTAAATACCTAAATTTATCCAAGAGAAATTTAAAAAGTAGAAGTGATAACGCAACTAAATCAAATTCAATACAAATATATTATAAAGTTTAAATAATACTAAATTAAATTCATCACACAATATGTAACGTCTACAAATAAGCAATTTAAAATGTAAATATCAACATTCAACTCATAAAAATTGTGAAATTCTACACTTCACATATTATATCAATCGTTCACCCCATTTAAAATGTGAAGTCTTTAATAAAACCCATTATTCGTGAGAGTATTATTGTATTTTCAACTATATTTACAAGTGTTGACCTCGCAAGGTAGAGGCAATGCTCCACATCCCATCCCATCCATGCTGAGAAAAATTCACGAGGCGGGGAACCCAAACGTAGTAATCTCCACAATGACTCTCATCTTTAGGTGGATATTATTATTCTGCTTTTGATTCATAGACATTTATATATTGTGTGTAGACACCCATATATAGAAAAATGAGAAGAGAAATAAGTAAGGAATATAATTTTGTGACCTGATGGTGTAAGAAGCAAAATGAAAATAAAGTATTTATGAGTGCCTATATAATTAAGTGGTTCAATGGAGAAAATTAAGAAGGAAAATGAAAGTAATTATTTCATGCGAGGAAGTAGCTAACCACAAGGTATAGCTGGAAATTGAGGTAGCTAGAAAGCTGAAAGCCTAGCGTTGTGTGCAAGACCCCAATTCACAGTCAATTTTGGTGATATAGTTCATTAAATTTGGGGTTCATGATAAAAAAAAAAAAGTAAAAACTCATTTCTTTTGATTACTACATTTTAACAACTTTTTACTAAATTTAACTACTCGCTCTGTAATGATAATTTATCTTAAAAAATCTACCCACACTTGATTTTTTAACTCACACATTCCACATAGTTTACGTTGGATAATTTAGGGGCTATTGGTTTTGCAATTCATTAGTTGGTTTTTTTTTTTATAAGCCATATAATATATAAATAGTGAAATGAAGTACAAGGGGTACTTCAACCCAATATAATATGTATGAAAAAATATAACAACTAAGTTACATCAAGCGTATTGTGCAATCCATTAGTTGGTGAAGCATGACTCTTGCTTCGCACGACACAACAGAGAGAGAGACCTGAATTTGTTACGGAGAGAGAGAATGAGAGATTTGTGTTGTGTGTGTCAGAGTGAGGGAATAAAATCCCGGAATTGAAATTACGGTTTAGACCAATTCTGTTTTAAGAAGCACTATGAAATGACTATTGTCAAGAGACAAATTAGTTCTTCATTAATGGCAATGCATTCACTTTATATGTAATAAATGTTATATATATGGTGCGTTTATCAAACAAACACAAGAGAGTACTAACGGTCACGTCTTGCTAGGTTGTGTGCGTTTCACTTTTTTTTTGATGTTCCAGAATTATACTCGGTACTCCCTCCGTTCCAAAACTATTGGAGTTTAAGCTTTTTTGTTTTGTTCCAAAATTATTGTTGTTTTAAATATCCAAAGCACTTTATCTCATTTTCTTCCATTCATGCCCTCATTTAATATTGTATCTCCTAAGTACGACCTCTTGTTTCCACCAATCACAATTCTCACAAATTAGTTGATCAATGATTTCCATTCTCTCTCTTTCATATAACTCATATTAAATAAGGGCGTTTCAGTCAAATTATAACATCAATTAATGAACTCTTAAACTTTGTGAAAAAACTAAAACTACAATAGTTTTGAAACAGAGGGAGTATCATTTAATTTAATATGATTATGTTTTTCCTTTTTGGATGTATCAAAAAATAGGGTTATGTTTTTTAATTGCAGTGAGTAAAAGTTGAATGTGTTGAATTATTAGATGGAAGACTGGAAGAGAGATAAAAGATGATGTGGAGTGTAAAAAGTGAGAAATGATGGTGTTGAAAATCAAAACCATTGTACATAATCTAATATATAATGGATGAAGAGAACCTTATCGATAAATGTAGAAACCTTATCTTGTTAGTGTATGTTGTGTTTGTGTCTGATTTTGTGCTTCATAGGTGTTTGTGTGTTTGTTTTAGTGTATGCTTATGTGGGTAATTTATGGTTAGTGTGTTTTTTTATAAGTCAATATTTATTGAATGAAAGTATAAATGATACATCAATCCAATACAAAAGAAAGATGTATAAAAAAGATAGAAGATATAGAGAACGGTACAACAGTGTTAAGATGGAAGTTTAAATTAGTGTTTTGTTACTTTTTTTAGTGATGTGTGTAGTTTATGGGCCTTTCGGCCCATTTCATTTTTAGTTTAGGATAGTTGTTTGTTTAGGTGCTGTTTTAGCAAATAATAATCTCAACTGCAGAAGAGCCATTTTTGAGTTTGATAACAAGTCACTCATCGAAGCATTATGTGGGAGGAAGGACATTGGAGCTTTAAAGACCATCATCGCTGACATTAAAAAGTTGTCGGACTTTTTTTTTATGGGTAATAAACCCCTCACATGGCAGAAATGCATCCTACAAATATGCTTCAAACTACAAAGAGGCTTAAGAGAGGGTGATCCCTTATCCCTTACCTTTTTGTGCTTGTTATGGATGTTCTTTCTCATATGCTCCTTCGTGCAAGAGATCAGAACCTCATCCAAGGGATCCGCCTTAGCCCAAATGACCCATGTCTCGCACATTTATTCTTTGTTGATGACTCTCTAGTCTTTGCAAAGGCAACACACCAAGAAGCTTACCACTTTGTGGAATTGCTGAACACCTTTTTCCAAAGTTTCAGGGCAGCGAATCAACACAGCAAAATCTGGCATCTCCACGAGCAAATTCATCCCTGCACAATTAAAAAATCAAATGCCAAGCATCTTCCAAATTCCAACATGGGATGAACCAGGTCTCTACCTTGGCCTCCCTGCTGTTTGGGGCAGAGCCAAAGCGAAATCCCCAATTGCAAGGAGCTATGTGCCTTGTGCGTGACTGGACAATTCAGTTATCACCAATTGCTTTTATGAAAGTCAATACACACACCTCACACATGTTCTAGGCCTTAATTTTTACTCCCTCCGTCCCTAATTATAAGCTAACATTGAGACTTTTTTTGTGTCACTAAATATAAGCTAACCTTGCAAAAGTTAATATTTCTTTCCATATTCACCCTTGCATTTATTGGTAGTGGAGCACCACCATTAGTAGTACAATGATGAAAAAGTGTTATCATAAATAGGGGTAAACATAGAAAGTTGTACATTTTTTTTGAAAACCAATGCATCAATTAAGGCTTTCTTAATAAGTGTGATTTTTACAACTTTAGCTTATAATTAGGGACGGAGGGAGTATTATTTTTTTAGTACATAGGATTAGTTAATTTAATTTCCTAGTTTTATTTTTGAAGTTTTATGTAGGAGAGGTAACTCATTTTGTAATGTTAATTTAGTGTTTTTGGGAAGAATTTTTGTGTTCGATTTTCACATAATACATTATGGGAAGGACGAAAAGTTTTAACGGTGACCAAATTCGAAAGTTAAAATCGTCGATATTCAAAGAGTGTCTGAGTAATATTGTAACCATAGAATAACATGTTACACAATTTTAATAAAATAACATTTTTAGTCCCTCACTTATCACGATTTGACAATTTTGGTCCCTCAAGGAATTTATTTGCCTACAACATCCCTCACATTTACTAATTGTTGCAGTTTTGGTTTCCCTTCAACTTTCAGTCAATATTTAACAATTTTTAATTAAAAAATCAAGGCTTAAAAGCACTTTTGGCCCCTGATGTTTCAAGTTTATGCAAATTGTACCTCTACTCTATTTTTCTCGACGTTTGTACCCCTCGTGTTCTTCAAAAGTCCAAAGTATTGTTGGATAATGGCATTCAAAAGCCATTTATTAATTTTCCATATTGCCTATTTCAGTGAAATCATTCACTGATTCCGCCACTGATTTTGCATGGCATTTCTGCCAATGGTTTTCATTTTCCAAGAGTCAATTGGCCATTGATTCAACATTCAAAATGAAATTAAATGGTCAATAAAATCCTTTTATTGCCATTTAGTGAGTTGCCTATTACTCTTGCGTCAGTTACATTGTCCAGGAGATCTATATGAAGAGGTGCAGCGTGAGTTTGAGATGGTGGAGAAATTCAATCATCTTCTTCCTTGTGTTTTACGTGTTCTTCTTTTTCTCTTCTCTTACATCATTCTCTATTCTAGGCAATATTTTGTGAAGGCTTTATACGGTCTGCCTCGAGTGCACGAGTTAGATCGTAATTGTGTAAACCCTTGGGGGCAAAACCGGCAGTTAGGGTTTGCACAGTGGTCCGCCGGAAATTTTGCTTCAGGGCAGTGGCTTGCCACAGGACAACAAATTCTCTCTCAATTTCCAACAATCTGAAGCAAAATTTCTATTCTTGTGCTGATGAAGCTACTGCTCAACAAAAGTGAGAATGATGCAAATCATATGAAAGATAAGTACCATTTTATTCTATAATATTATGAGTATACTAACCTTGCTGAATTTTATAGTATCATGGAATATTATAGATGACATTATTTTGATATTTGCACACCCTTTAATTTATGGCTTACGTGTTATAGGAAATGGATGGAAATTTTCACTTGTATTAGATGAAACTTTGCCCTTGATAAATTAAATCCCATATGTTACGTCCGTGCAATTCTTTTCCTTTGAAAAGTTCTTGGCTTTTATCAATTGTTATTGATATTAATATGTTGGTTGAGTTTTATTTTCAGTGATCAGGTTTTCCACTTATGGAATAAAGTTTTTTTTACTATTCCAAGGACTGGGAAATACTTTTCCCTACCAGATGTATTTTAACAGGGAAACTGGAAATGGAAGCATTAATTTTGAATTGAGGTGAATCTAGACATTTCCACATATGTAGTTTGTCAAGGATACTTTGAGCATACTCATTCCCCAACCCTACTAAACATGTTTTCAAACTTACCTTTTATGAAATTATTATATAGCTTTGATTGGGTATTGTGTGTGCGAGATGGACTTAAGCAGGAAAAGAAATGCAATGAAACTGACATCATATGCTTGAGAAGTTGAAGAGTATCTAACTCATATAGTCATATTAAGAACTCTTTCTTGTAGTATCTAATATGCCTCTGTGGCAGAAAGTTCTTGTAAACAATGACTTGACTTGGATATCTAACAAATAAATGTATATGTAAGAGGTATTCAAGAATATCAGTATCAGATTTGCATCCATTTGTCCATCACAATACATAAAGGAATTACAAGTATTAGTGCCTTATATTTGTGACTTTGTCTTGATTTGATAAATGATTCTAAAGATCATGGTTTAGCTGTGTGCACACGTTGGACATATGAGAACTTGAAATTCTTAAAAGTGCAATGTGGTTTCCCTGAAGTAGAAGAGCTAGATTTAAAGGTAATGAATTGATGTTCATACTATTAATGTTATTTTACTACACTCACGAAAGTGCATATATATTCTCGGTCCAAACAGATAATCTATTACTGAATCTAGAGATGATGTGTTATATATGTAAATTATTCATTTTTGTGTATGTGCTTGTGTGTACTAAAGCAATGACATGAGAAATTCAACGGTGTTTGGATAATCTGAAAATATATATGCAGAGACCATTGTTATTGTCTTTACTGACTATGCTTATGTCAGTGTTGCCTATAGATCCTTGATCATGAAGTATAATATAATTTTTGAACCTTGAGATGTTAATTAAAGTGAATAATGTATTTTTGTGTTTGTGCTAGTGTGCTTTTAAACATGTGATGAAAAGTTTGATGGTGCTTGGATGAAACACAATTTTGTTGTAGATCCTTCTTAAACTTGTGAGTACATAAAACTATTTGGAAATGAGTACTGTGTGTTATGTGTTTCCATGTGGTTGATGTGTTCATGTTTTTTAAATTTGAAATGAAAGCTTCATGAGAAGCTTATTTGATCATTGAAATGAAAATAAGGAAATAGAAATTGATTTGCGATAAAGAAGACCAAGAGCTTTGATGTGAAGCAAGCTAAACCTTCGTATGATGCTCTCATTCATTTTGTATGATGTTTAAAATGTATTACACGATGGAGTTTAAATTTCTCAAAAACTTTCCTTGATTTTTGGAAGTTGTTGTGACGTATACTAAGTGTCATGTATGATGAGGTGAGTTTCACCTGTGAGTATGTATTTACATTGGATTGTGGCGTATTGTCTTGGAAGTAGGCAAAACTAAGATTGAATTAGAAATTTGTAGCTCTTGAAATTGCAGGTCAAGAAGTTGAATGGCTGAGAGGATCAATGGCAGACTTACCATTGTGGGGGTGAACTCATCATAAATATTTAATGTGATTGAGCAGCAACTAGTGGAGCTAAGGTCCTATAATGGCAAGGGGAGACACACAGATGAGACATGATCATGCTAGACACCTAATAAAAGATGATGTAATCTCACTTGAATGAGTGAGAAGTGAGAAGAATCTTGTGGACTCTTTAAATGGATTGACCAGGAAATTGATGCGTCGAGGGGTATGAGCGCCTTGAGTGGAGGAACGTGTGGTGGATACCCATTTGTGGTCAAACGAAGTCATGCGAAGACTCCTATGCACTACATCTCATCCCTATGGCGTGCGGTAGTGCTTGATGTGAGGTTATGAGCTAAAATTTCATTTGATACATGATGTATCTGCAGAGCTCATAACATATACATAGCCCAGTGTTTGGGTGGTGCTAAGAGACGCACTTGATGTATCTACACATCTGATGATTGATACATAACCCATTGTTTGGGTGGTGCTATAGAGACGCACTTAATATATCCACGTGAGTGTGAAGGTTTAGGCCACCTTCTATGAAAGACTTTGGCAATCTTTCTAGAGCACTCATGAGCGACCCAAGGTGAATGAAAGGCCTAAATTTGAAAAATATATTATCGCGGAGCCTTTGAGAATTTGAAGGTTAGGGGTGTGTTGTGGGGGTCTTGTCTCGAGTCCATTAAGTTTAAGAGAAATTCACTTACTGGACATGTGGTATTGCCTCATTTCACTACGTGTTAATTCAATCCTATGGACATTAACACTTAAGCTCAAACCCTTTTATTGCCCAGAATTTCTTCTCTTCATTACCTAGAAAATACACTATCACTTGACTGCCATTAGTGAGGGATTGTTGGATAATGGCCTTCAAGAGCCATTTATTAATTTTCCCTATTGCCTATTTTGGTGAAATCATTCACTGATTCCGCCACTGATTTTGCATAGCATTTCTGTCAATGGTTTCCATTTTCCAAGAGTCAATTGGCCATTGATTCAGCATTCAAAATGAAATTAAATGGTCAATAAAATCCTTTTATTGCCATTTAGTGAGTTGCCTATTACTCTTGCGTCAGTTACACTGTCCAGGAGATCTATATGAAGAGGTGCAGCGTGAGTTTGAGATGGTGGAGAAATTCAATCATCTTCTTCCTTGTGTTTTACGTGTTCTTCTCTTTCTCTTCTCCTACATCATTCTCTATTCTGGGAAATATTTTGTGAAGGCTCTATACGGTCGGCCTCGAGTGCACGGGTTAGATCGTAGTTGTGTAAACCCTTGGGGGCAAAACCGGCAGTTAGGATTTGCACCGTGGTCCGCCGGAAATTTTGCTTCAGGGCAGTGGCTTGCCACGGCACAACAATTTTTCTCTCAATTTCCAACAAGTTTACCCTTCCATCAGCTAGGCGTTTAAAAACTAACGGAGCTGCAACGTGGACTTTTCCTTTTATTCTTCCATGATACCACGTTCACTCTCCATCCTTCTCTTCGTTCCCTTCATGAACGTTGAGGCCTTGCTTGAGGTAACCCACTCTTGTTGTGGTGTCTGTGCTTGAATTTTGAAGCACTGAATGCTATTGAAATTTAAAGTTTTGTTGGTGTGTTTTGACAGGCTGCAAGGTATGATGACATGGATGATGTTGTGAGCTTAGCATCCAATGGTGTTCCTCTTGATTCCAAGGATCATCAGGGGAGAACAGGTACATGCTTAACTTGTGTTGTAACTATCAAATCAACTACTAAATGTTTGATTCATTTTTTAAGTTTGTTATTTTGTGGGGTTTGGAATATGGATTGATTTTGTTGTTTTTTGGGTTTCATACTGTCATTTTTTAAAAAAGAGAAAAGATGATGTGGAGTGTAAAAAGTGAGAAATGATGGTGTTGAAAAACAAAACCATTGTACATAATCTAATATATAATAGATGAAGAAAACCTGATCGATAAATGTAGAAACTTTATCTTGTTAGTGTATGTTGTGTTCGTGTCTGAATTTGTGCTTCATAAGTGTCAATGTGTTTGTTTTAGTGTATGCTTATGTGGGTAATTTATGGTTAGTTTTTTTTTTATAAGCCAATATTTATTGAATGGAAGTATAAATGGTACATCAACTCAATATAAAAGATAGATGTATAAAAAAGATAGAAGATATAGAGAAGGGTACAACAGTGTTAAGGTTAGTAATTAGTATGTATGTTTGTAATGGGCTGAGAAAACCAATCTGCTTAACTCAAGGTTAATTCTTTTTCTTATTATCAGACTAACAAAAATAGGGAAAAGAAAGGAGTGTATGTTTGTTGAGTTGTTGGGAACTTTTTGCCTTTGTTTTTGTCAATGACAACTTTTTATCTTTTTTTTCTTTGAGCAAAGCAACTTTTTACCTTAACTTAGTGTTTTGTTACTTTTTTTTTTAGTGATGTGTGTAGTTTATGGGCCTCTCGGCCCATTTCATTTTTAGCTTAGGATAGTTGTTTGTTTAGGTGTTGTTTTAGCAAATAATCTCAACTGCATAAGAGTCATTTTTGAGTTTGATAACAAGTCACTCATCGAAGCATTCTGTGGGAGGAAGGACATTGGAGCTTTAAAGACCATCATCGCTGACATCAAAAGGTTGCCGGACTTTTTTTTATGGGTCATAAACCCCCCACATGGCATTTTGGCTATTATACAAAGGGAGGCCTCACAATGCCCCCAATAACAATCCACTCACCATCAAAGACTGGTGCTGCTCACCTATGCTTCGAGTTGTCTTGTCTACTGTTAGCTAGCTATTATATATACATGAGTCTATGTGGAGTTGTGCCCAATTTGCCAAGTTGATGCCGAGACCATCACTCATACTTTCTTGAAGTGCAATTGGACCAAACCTATATGGTTTGGAGGCAAAATCCAATTAGTTCCGGGCATCCAATCTCACCTCAGCTTTGGGAATTGGTTTGCAGAGACCCTGGAGATACTTGAGACACAGGGAGATTTCTTCCAATATGCCTTAACCAACCTGGGGTTCACTCTATGGGAAATTTGGAAGGCCATGAATCTGTTTGTTTTCCAAGGAGTAGGTCTCAATCCTTCTGTGATTAGGAACCGAATTATGCTGAACCATCATGAATTCACCAGCGCTACAAGTACACAGGAACAGAGCTCCCAAGAAGCAGGGGGAAACACCCATAGAAAAGGTTGGAGAAAGCCTTTACCAACACACCTCAAGATTAACACTGACGCGGCCTTTACTGCAGCTACAAAGAAAGGAGCAGCTGGGATCATCATTCGCGATTCACAGGGAAACATGGTCCACGGCTTTACAGCCCACTTCCAAGCAACC
Organism: Lotus japonicus; assembly: GCF_012489685.1. NCBI lineage: Eukaryota > Viridiplantae > Streptophyta > Magnoliopsida > Fabales > Fabaceae > Lotus > Lotus japonicus. Next base: position 46,453,795 of record NC_080046.1, read on the forward strand.
TCCCCCTTGATGGCTGAGGCACTAGCCTTGAGGGAAGCGGTTTTTCTTGCAGCAAACCTTGGCTGTGAACAGGCCATATTCGAATCAGATTGTCTCTCAGCAATACAGGCATGCAGGGGGGAGAAGAAAATCTGGGAAATACAGCAAATTGTCAGAGAGATCATGGAGGATCGGGCAAGGAGTAATGGGGCTTTGCTTGGGTAGATCGATCCGGGAATGAAGCAGCTCACCTAATTGCCCAACAAGCTCATCAAAGAACCTTGAAGAAGGACTGGATTTGGCACCCTCCACCAGAATTAGCGAGAAGACTACAACAGGATAAGAACTCTTGATCAACTTGCTGTGGATAATACAATTTTTTTGGTATTTTGAGGATAGATAGCTTTTGGTTTGGTGTAGTTGCTACCATTAATGGGGGCTTCCCCAACCAGTATCTTTTTTTTTTGGTCAATCCCAACCAGTATCTTGTAACTAGGTTTCCCTAGTTTGGTGTTAGCTTTGACTGCACCCTTGCTAGTGCATCTTGCAGGCTTGTTTAACTGACCCATCTGTAAAAGCCTTGCATTTTAAGATGCTTTTCAGCCTCTTGGCTAGGTGTTTGTTTCAGCCTCTTGGCCTGGGCCAAGGTCTAAATTAATGATATTGCAACTTTGACAAAAAAAAAGAGTATGTTTCCAGATCATGGTTTTATTTTACAAGAGTACTAGCTAGTTGTTGGGCCCAAGGCCACTATATGGTTGTAACTGGGCCTTTTGGCCACTCAATCAATGAAATTCAACCCTTCGACAAAAAAAAACATCATAATGATGGGCTCAAAAGAAGGAAAAAAAAAATAACAAAAATATTTGGGCTTAGAAGAAGGAAAAAAATAGCCACAAGTCTTTATGACTCAGATTCGCACAAAAGGAGTACAAGCTTATAGAAGTTCCACTTGAATCCAAGTCCAAGCTGAGCGTCTAATTCAAATCGATTTACTGATTTCATGGCTGGCACATGCGTGTTGGTCAATGGTCATGCTATCAGTTACTATCCCTTCAACCACTTAGTTTTGTTTTGGTTATTTTTTTAGGCTTAATTGCACTTTTGGTCCCCTAACTTTTGCCTTCTTGCGAAAATCGTCACCAAACTTCAAAATTAGTAAAAAATGACCCTGAAGTTTACACCCGGTTGCAAAATTGGCCTTCCGTTGAATTCCGTCTGAAATCGTCCCCAAACGTTTTTAAATAATGTGGATTTTTTTAAAATGGTGTGGACAACCATTAGGAGAGAATGTGGTAATTAGGAGAAAGTCATCTTCTTCCTCGTCCTCTACTCTGTTAAGCTCTACTTACACTCATCTTCTTTCAACACAGAAAATGGGAATCATATGTGAAACATATTTCAGAAATCCAAATTCATTCAACAGTCATCTTTGTTCACCCCTTGCCCAAACATATTTCAAAAAAAGCCACGTCAACCAAAAACGTTAGTTTTTGGACGGAAAAGTGGCGAGGAACCAAAATTGTTGACGGAGCCAAATGTCGGGAACGCGAAATGCTATTTTTAAAGTTTAGGGACCCCGTTTGCACAATTTAGAAACCCGGGGGACCAAAAGTGCTAATAAGCCTAAAATATATAAATATGACATCATTTATCTACTAATAATAGTATGAAAGTGAAAACTATTCAAGATATGCAAAGCACGAGGGATGATATCTGTCGGAATTACTATTGTTCGGTTTCGAAAATAGTATATATATAGTATACTATGTATAAAAACCACACAATTACTTTAAAAAAACCACACATTTTAATTTATAATATAAAAAGATAATATTCCGTGTAACCAATCTTGTATATTCTTTCGGACATTCTTCTAAATATTTTCTAATGCAAACTTGTCTTCCCCGTAAAAAAAATATAACACAACTCGTAAAGATCTCATTTTCTTATGAAAAATAATAAAAAAACGATCGCAAATACTAGATTATTTTTATCATTCTTTTTTTTTTTAGAACAAAGCAGATTTATTGAATAGGAAAAAAGATGGAGACAAAACCCCCCCAACTGGGCTGTTACATAACAATGGAAGAATTAAAATAAACAAGCTCTTTTGTGAAAGCAGCACCAAGCTATTTTTATCATTCTTTATTTTAAAGATCTCATTTTCTTCTAAAAAAGACGATCGCATCTCGTATTTTTAATAGTTTTGTGTTTTAGCAGAATCACTGGCAGCCTGCAGAGGTCTTGCAAAGAATTCACGTTGATACCATGGAGTTCCAATGTTGGGGAGGTGGTGCGATGTTGCAAGGTCCAGTGGCGGTTCTGGAACTTGATCGGGTGATGCTCCATACTGATGGGAGCTAGCAGCAAGACTTGGGCCGAATGGGTGGAGGAGGGATCCGCGGCGATAGAGGAAGGTGGGTCTCAGGGTTTGCCATGGCGCAGGGTGCGGGTGATGCATTCAAGTCCTGTTAGCGCTGCAAAAGGGCCTTCTGCACTTCAGGGAACTTGGTTTCCGCCAGGTGAATTGCTTTGTGGATTGCTCCGAGGTGCAGAAGGTAGTCATAACTAATAGTCATGTCCAGAATTATTGGCATGGGGTGGTGATTCTTTTAATTCGAGAAGTGATAGCTAGGAATTTAAGTGTTTCAGTTACTCCGGTTCCCAAGAAACAAAATATGGTTGCGGATGCATTGGCAAAGCTAGCGGTGCGAGAAGGCTGGGATTGGAAGGTTTGGAAGCTTCCCTCGTCGATGGTAGTTCCTTTGCTTTCTCAAGATGTAGTTGTTTAGCTTGTGTTCTCTTTTCTTTTCCTCTTTGTAACAAAAAAAAAATAAACACAATCTAAATTTTAATAATATTTGTATCTGATGAAATTTTAAAAATTAAAATTGTATGTATTCCGTAGTTGAATCCTAATAAAAGTCAATCAACTTTTATTTTATCTTAATTATTTAATTTAATTATGTATTTGATATTATGATATGATGAGGATGTAAAAAACTCAATCTTTAGCAATCCCTGCTAGCTATTATAAAATGGTGACCAATTATTTAAACATCCCATATCATCTTGTTTTTAAATAACATAATCTAATTCCATCTAGTTTTGAAGAAAAACAACAAAATCTAATTTTTCACCGTATTTTTATCTATTGATTCCAAAAACTAATCCTAATAAGTATTTTTCTTATCTTATTTAATTATAGATTTGATATCATAAGATACGATGAGGTTGTGATAAACTCAATCATTTTTTTTTTTGAAAACTGAATAATATCATTAAAATAAATCAAGTGGTCATAGAGGCTGTTACATCGGAATCAATCAAACGAACACAATCCGGAGGAACCTCCTCAATCCAAACGTAGTTGGGATACCTTGAGGAGTTCTTAGCCAAATGATCAGCTACAGAATTGCCGGATCGGCGAACAAAAGATAAACTAAAGCTATTAAAGTGCATAATCAAATCCTTACAATCTTTAAGAATAGAAATAAAATATGAAGCTCCTAGCAAAGGTTTATTTCAAGCTTCAAAAAGTTGCAAACAATCAGTCTCCAAGATGACCTCCTTGAAAAATAAATCAGCTGCAAGAGAAAGTGACCAACGAAGAGCTAATGCTTCCGTAATCAGAGGCGATACCCCATCAATAGGAAAAGCTGTAGCTGCCACCATGACGAGCCCAAGTTGATTCCGAGCAACTACACTGAATCCTGCGTGCTGATCTTGCTTCCACATGCCGTCGAAGTTAAGCTTAATCACGTCCTGAGGAGGTCTGTGTGCCACACCGCTGGGAGTGAACGTATGGGACCTGGTAGCATAACCCGTGGCGGAGCTGCCACCATCTGTAGTCGAGACATCAAGTTCTCCACTCGTGCCTCCGCCCCTTGGAAGATACATCAGTTTCGTGCCTCCCAAATGACCCAAAGAAACGTGACACATAGGGCTGCAAATCCACTGTCTTGGTGCTCAAAAACCTGCTGCATGAAGCTATGTACCGTGCTATCTGGTTGCACCTGCAGCCCTCCCGTCACAGCAAACCACCATCGAGACGTAGTCGGACATAAAAGTAGCACATGATCAATTGTCTCCTGGTTAACATGGCAAAACGGACATGCCTCATCAACATCAATCCCACGGATCTGAAGCAGCTTCCTTACTGGGAGAATACCCGTGACGGCCCTCCAAGAAACCTCCTTACAGCGAGGTAAAGCTTGAACCTGCCAAAGTGTTTTTCAAAACTTAATTGGAGTTATATGAGCAGCAGAAGAGGATGCCAAACGAGAAAGCTTCTGCTGTCTAATAAAACTATAACCCGACTTGGTGGAATACAAACCATCCACATTATGAGGCTAGAACAATTCATCAGCTCTAGCTGTCAAAGCTAAAGGAATCTGAAGACTCAATTTCGTTGTTGGAGGCCAAAAAATCATCTCCACCAATTCTTTATTCCAAACCTGTGCACCAGGAAGAAATAGTTGGGAAACCAACTTAAAATTCACACTTTGGGCAAAATCCTCCCTAAAAATGAGAGGGCAACCGTCAGGAAGCCATTTATCCTGCCAAATATCAATAGAGCACCCATCACCCACCTTCCAACGAGCACCCTCTTCAAAGACCCATTGTGTGCGAAAGATGCTAGTCCAAGCATAGCTAGGACAGCTCCCTTTCTTTGCAACACGAATAGAGGAGCGAGGATAATAAACTGCCTTGAACAACCTGCCAAGAAGAGAATCAGGGTGCCTCTGAAGACGCCACCAATTCTTAGCAACGAGGGATGTGTTAAAAGCCTTAAAATCACGAAAGCCCACGCCTCCATCAAATTTTGACCGACACAAAGTGTCCCACTTTAACCAATGAATGCTCCGGCGAGAGGCATCTCCACTCCAATAAAACTTGCTAATCATCCGCTCTATATCTGCACATAATCCATCAGGCAACATAAAACATGACATAACATAGGAAGGGACGGCTTGGGCAACCGCCTTCACCATAACCTCCCTACCCATTCGGGAAAGAGATCTCTCCTTCCACCCCTTAAGTTTCTTCCATACCCTCTCCTTAACAAAAGTAAATATTTTGGTTTTCGACTTACCGATAATTGTTGGAAGCCCCAAATACTTATCATAGCTTTCCACCGCCTTTACGTTCAAAAGCCTTTTGAGCTCATCGAAGCGGGGACTAGGCACACTTTGGCTACATGAAAGCATCGATTTGTTAAGGTTAATGACCTGCCCATAAACCCTTTCATAGGAAGTAAGGATGTGTTGCACACAAATTGCTTCCTCCAGGGTTGCTTTCGCAAATATGACACTATCATCTGCAAAAAGAAGATGTGAAATTACCGGAGCTGAACAGGCAATTTCAATGCCAGAAAGTGTAGAGCGTGCTATTTCCCTCTGGATCAAAGCAGAGAACACCGCACCTCACAAAATAAATAAATACGGGGATAGAGGATCACCCTGCCGGAGTCCTCTACCCGGATCAAAAGGCATCCGAGGGTTGCCATTTAACATCACCTGAAAACGAACAGTTGTGACACAACTCATAATCAAATTCACCCACGTCAAAGGGAATCCCATGTGGGTCATCACGCTCTGAAGAAACGGCCATTCGACCCTATCATAGGCTTTTAACATGTCAAGTTTCAAAGCCATATTGTAACAACCCTTTTTTCCCATTGTTTTATTTAAAAACGTTTATAAGAGTTTAGAAACATATCTAAGGGAGTATTACACTTCTTCACGAAAACTCATTAAAATTAACACTGATTGTGTTTGAAAATTTATAAGTTCATATGCTTTTCAAAGAATGAATTATTTCTGCCAATAAAATTTCTAAACCAGCCAGATAATCCTAAGATGCATAAAATCACTTATTTAAATAGGTTTATCTTCCATGATATTTGTAACATCCTGACTTGACGACTGGCCTCACGGTAACAACACGAGTCTTTTCAGTGCGCTTTGTCCTCACTCGCGCACTTCCCGGGAAAACTTCCCAGGAGGTCACCCATCACGATATTGCTCCAAGGCAAGCACACTTAACCATGGAGTTCTTATCAGTTGGGCTCCCGAAAAGAAGTTGCAACTTGTTGTTATGGGTAGTACAATCAAATCATATATGCCTTCCTCAACTGTATAGTCCATCCCTACACAGTCTCGAAATATCTCTTGTTCGGGTGTGGTGCGTCCCTCCACATAGAAGGCGATCAATCCTCGCCCTTCTCAGCTCAGGGCGTCACAGTTGAGGAAGACATATATGATTTGATTGTACTACCCATAACAACAAGTTGCAACTTCTTTTCGGGAGCCCAACTGATAAGAACTCCATGGTTAAGTGTGCTTGCCTTGGAGCAATATCGTGATGGGTGACCTCCTGGGAAGTTTTCCCGGGAAGTGCGCGAGTGAGGACAAAGCGCACTGAAAAGACTCGTGTTGTTACCGTGAGGCCAGTCGTCAGATCGGGATGTTACAAGTGGTATCAGAGCCGACCTCTCCCAGTACGGTGTGGTTCGAGGACGAACCAAGCGGAAGTTAGTGGGCCTGTGACGCCCTAAGCTGAGAAGGGCGAGGATTGATCGCCTTCTATGTGGAGGGACGCACCACACCCGAACAAGAGGTATTCCGAGACTGCGTAGGGATGGACTATACAGTTGAGGAAGGCATATATGATTTGATTGTACTACCTATAACAACAAGTTGCAACTTCTTTTCGGGAGCCCAACTGATAAGAACTCCATGGTTAAGTGTGCTTGCCTTGGAGCAATATCGTGATGGGTGACCTCCTGGGAAGTTTTCCCGGGAAGTGCGCGAGTGAGGACAAAGCGCACTAAAAAGACCCGTGTTGTTACCGTGAGTAAGACACTTATTTTATTATAATAATAATAATAGCATAAGCTAAGACTCTCCGAAGCTACTCCTCATGAGTCACATCTCTACCTCCAATACCTGAGCGATGTCGCATAGAACATTATTCCAACAGAAGGGTAAGAACTTACATTGTATAAAATATAGCATAACAAAGAGCAAGTAAACAATTCAGATTTTGCTTTATAAACTCTTCACCTTTTCTTTAAAATCTGAGTGATTATAATATTTGCTCTCAAGACAGTTTCATAATTCTTATTGTTGTTTCGGAAAATTATAAGTTTTAAGAAGAATAATAATTCGACTTTACCACAACAACAAAACAATTCACCAACAATTCACCAAACACGTAAAACCACTGAAAACGTGAAACTTAGTGTGTGAGACTCTAATGTATGCATGTGGTACCAATTATTAACCTTAGCTGTATCACCGCGTCCACTCTAGACAGTTAACCACCAATGAAGTCCACTCTAGACTTCCAGAACCACGCCAGTTCTGGGACAAACCTCAGTTTTCCGATAAAAACCGACACGTTGCCTCTTGACTAAATGAAGTGTATTTTGTGCAAAAACTCATAAATTAAAACAAGCAATTTGAGACCACTCCAGCCCCAAATATATAACATATTTTCTCACCAAATTCCGTAACGGAAATCACACCAAAATTGCACAAAATAACACTTCAATATAATTATCAAATCATTCACTATTCCACCGATAAACTAGCAACACAAAATCATCAAATGTCTCATATCAATTACTAGAACCAGTTCCAGAATCAATCACAGAAATAAGCAGAAAAATAGCAAACTTGCAGATAATTCCGGTACTAAACGTGCACTCCAAAAATTATGAAAATTTTACAAAACATAGCCTTATACTTTAGCTTTCATACAAAATTGGTTTCACCCAATTTGGAATTCTGTAGAGAGAGTTATGCTCTCTACAGCACAGGCTGTTAGGGTGTCTGCGAGCAAAAATAGAGTTAACTTGCAGATAGTTCTGGTATTGAACCAGCAACCCAAAAATTATGAAAATATTATCCAATATAACCCTATGAGTTAGCTTTCATACAAAATTAGTTTCACTCAATTCGGAATTCTTTAGAGAAAGTTATGCTCTCTACAACACAGGTTGCTAGGGTGTCTGCGGGCAGAAACAGAATGAACTTGCAAATGATTCTGGTATTGAACCAGCAATCGAAAAATTATGAAAATATTACCCAACATAGCCCTATGAGTTAGCTTTCATACAAAATTGGTTTCACTCAATTTGGAATTTTGTAGAGAGAGTTATGCTCTTTACAACACAGACTTAGGGTATCTGCGGGCAGAACAGATCCCAATTTTCCCTAGAACCTCAATTTCGCTCAAAATCAATTTTGCTCACCACATGTTAACACTCAACACAGTATGAAGTTGGGGGTTCCTTCATGTTAAACTCAACCTTTGTTATTCTACAATCATACAAGGTAAATTCAAACCCTTACCTTCTATGACACCGGTACAAAGCCTCCTTGACCCTTTTCTTCTTGAAGATCAAATTCTAGGTTTTCTCCACCTTTTCTCCTCTCCTTCACCTTTTACGTGTTTCTCTGTTCTGCGGCTTCTCTAATCCTAATTTTCTGATTTCTCTCTTTTAATTCTCTCATAACCCTTAAATAATCTTACAATGGGCCCCACTCCCAACTACTCACTTAAAACCTAAAACCCTTATTTATCTATATCACATAATTATTTAATAAAATAACGTAATGACCTTATCATCTAATTAAATCACATAATCATCAAATTAAATCACATAAATTATCAAATTACCATATAACATAATAATTAAAATAAAATAATAAATAACCTAATAACGAAAAGTGGGGTGTTACACATATGGCCATTTCGGCCGAACATTTTTCCTTCATGAATTGGTGATGTATAGAAAATATGTTGGTGATGTAAAAAAAAATAAAAACAATCTAAATTTTAATAATATTTGTATCTGGAGGCTGCACTTGGTGATGTATAGAAAATCACCAACATAAATTGTGTGTACTGATACGATAAGGTTTTAATTTGTTTGATTGCTATTCATCTTCCAGAGGTGTTCGCTTCCTTGCTCCGCTCAACATGGTACACCATATGTTTCATTATAGTTTTTTATATAAAACACCTAAAGTTACAATGACTAGAAAATCTCCACCCAAAATCTTCTGGCCCCTCCGGCACCCACCTAGCTCTCCTCCTCCATGCCGTAGTGATGAGGAAACCGCCGCCCTCCGCCACCCACCCATCAATACAAATTAACACACAAGGTAAGGACGCCTGATCTGATTGATTGCATTGTTTCAATTCATTGATGCTTGTAAGTTTTGGAGGAATTTATAGTACATAAAACCAAAGCAGTTTTTTTTCCTCTCCTTTTTTAGTACATAAAACACCAATAACCCATTGGATGCATTGCTTGATTTTGGTGTTGCAGGAAAGTTTTATACCGCTTACACTTTTTGGATTTGACTTTGTTGTTGGATTCCAAAAGTGGTGCACGGAGGCGGCCACGTCAACAGTGGTGACCCGAGGTGGTGAGAGCGGCAGTGGGGGCTAGAGGCACTGGCAGAGGTGGATGTGTTAGTGGCCATGGGTGAAGCTTGGGGTTAGGGTTATTGGTAAAAAAGGGTAAATTGGTAAAAGGGGAAGATAACATTTATGATATAATGATATTTTAAATTAATTTAAGGGTGAATATGTAATTTTTTATGACAAAAGAATTCATTATATTTTGGTTACATAAGGAAGCAAAAGAATTCATTTTTTATTCAATTTTCTATTCTATTACTTTTTATTTTGTCTGTTTCCAATTTTCATGGTCATAACAATTTCAATTTCTGTCACAGGGACAAAATAAAACCGAATGCCTTCTTCCTCATACTACCCAATCTTACCCTTGGCTTCTTTGTGTTCACAACAACCTGTCCATCAGGATATCCAAAAAAACAACCTGTCCATCATTCGCAGCATATTAGATCCTACCGAAATTTACTCAAGAAGTATTCCAGAGTTGAGGGGGACAAATCTGTTGACCGTGCAACATGGTGGTTGGTGTGTTTTGGAGAAAGGTGGAATAAAAAAGGTTCGGGAACTATTACTTTGGAATCCTTTTCTTCAGCAAAAGATTCATCTCCCATCCCTAAAACATGAGAATGAAATTCGCAATTGCATTTTGTCGTGCTCTCCAACTGCAACGGATCAAGTTTGCTCCATATTTTTATTCCCGTATGAGGCGTATAGTGATCCAAATATATTATTCTATTGTGAAGTTGGAGATAAACAATGGTTTGCAGTAGACTACAGAGACCCGTCGTTTCTTTATAGCCCTGTTTATTTCAATGGTCGCTTGTATGCAGCGTCAGACTCTCGTCTTCTTGTGATAATAGAGAAGCTTCCTCATGGCCTTCAAATACACTCTGCAGATGTTTACTTGCCAGATCCTTTTCCACATACCTTCAAATGTATAAACCAGTTGTTAGAGTCTAACAATGAATTATTTCATATTCAAATTTCTATGGAGTACGATAAGATTTTTGGCATAGCGGTTCACAGATTAGATTTTTCTCAAAGTATATGGAAAAGAGTAAAAAGCATCAAAGACATGGTCTTCTTTTTATCCGATAACGATTTACCATTTGCCTGTCCAGTCAATCATGGTGGAGGTGGAGGTGGTCTTATCTATTTCACCTCAATGAACAAAAAAATTGTTCACATATTCAACCTTGAAGACAATAGTCTCAGAATTTGCAAAGCTTTCCCGGAAAACTGGTTTCCCCCAAAATCATTCTGGGTTATGCCAAATTTAAGGTAGGGAGTTGTACAATTGATTTTTATATATTTCAAAATTAATTTGAATCTTATTTTATTCAAATGTTGTATAGGATGACTCTTGCACCCACAGAAGAAGGTATAAAAACTCAAATTGGGCCAGATATAAGGTATGCAGTTTTACAATAGATTTTCGTATATTTTAAAATTAATTTGAATTAAGTGAATCATGTTTTATTTATATGCTGTGTAGGATGACTCTTGCACCTAAAGAAAAAAGAGGGAAAACTCAAATTAGGCCAAATCTAAGGTATGAGTTTTACCAATAATTTGCATACATTTTTAAATTAATATATACGAATCATAGTTTATTCACATGTTATGTAGGATGACACAATACGAATCATATTTTATTCACATGTTATGTAGGATGACACATACACTCAAAGAAGAAAGAGGAAAAAACTCAATTAGAGGAGGGGAAAGTAGTGCGACAATCCATTCAGATAAGACACGGGATATAGCTACTAATTTTGATGCATTGCCTTTTCATATAGTCGAGATTGTTGCAGAATATCTTGATGCATATGATTATTTGCATTTTCGAGCTACTAACTGTTACTATCGTCATTTAAGAGCACCGCCACTTCAATGGAGATCACCCTCTCACATTTCAATGTCAAGTTTTGATGATGTTTCACTCTTTTCATTATTTGTTTTCTTTGAGAATGAAGAAGTTTTAACTTTTGTGCACCCACTCTATGGAATCAAGTATAAATATAGCATTAACTTGCCCAAAGATATCCATGGAGATTGTGAAATTTGCTACTCCAAAGATGGCTGGCTACTGCTGTCAATAAACACATTTTCTAACATGTTTTTCAATCCTTTTACAAAAGAAGCGAAACAACTTGCATATGGACCTGCATTAGAAGTATGGAAGAATACACTGTTGATGGGCTTCTCACATCCCCCAACCTCTTCAGAATGTGTAGTTGTTGAACTCCAACAAAAAAAATGTTCCCAACTAACCGTACACTACACCTGCCTTGGGCAAGGAGAATGGAAAGGAACCACTTTTGTGGGTTGTGATTTTGAACCCACCAACATAAGCCCTTGTTTCTATGATGGAGAATTCTATTATCTTAGCAGCCGGGAAGGAAAGTTGGGAATTCTTGAAGTAGTAGGAAAAGAAGACATATGTTGGAGAGAAAATAATAAGATGCTTAATGCCCCATGTAAGGACTACTACAAGTGCTTTCTAGCAGAATGTAATGGTAGTCTCTTGTCCGTATTTGAGAATCCTTTTGAAAATTGGGTTCGAGTTTTCAAGTTAAATGAGTCTGAAATGACATGGACAAGAGTTAAAAGCCTTGGAAACCATATGCTTTTTGTTGGTAATCAATCATTTTCTGCGGAGGCTAGTATTCCTGGAATGGAAAATAAAATATATTTTCCCAGATTTTATAACCAAAACATTGTGTTTTATTCATTAGAATCAAGTAACTACCACACATTTGAAAGCTCTGAAGTTGTGGATTTTCATTGTATGGAAGAAAAACTTAATAGCAGCTGGATTCAGCCAAGTTGGTAGGCGGTAAGTCAGTAAGTTGCAATTGTAGACATTTTGCCCTCTGGGCTCCGGGTGCTTTGCTGGCACTTGATATTGCATCACCTTCCAGACCTGTTACCTCCATGCTCACTTGCTCCTTGAGTTGCGTGGTTCATTGTTTGTGCCTGTGGTGTTTGGCGTGGCCTATCCACTGATATTGCTGGTTCTGTTTTCTTGCTGTTGCTGTGTTTTTCTAATTTGTTTGTGCTTTGTGGGCTTACTAGGGAGAGCCTTGTTCCCTAGCTGTTCTATTTTTTTTTTTTTTTCTCCATCGGAAAATCGCTGTTCTATTTCTAATAATATATACTTTTCATTTTCAAAAAAAAATTGCAATTATAGACTGAACAAATTACTTGGAATATAATATTATATTTTGTTTTCAACTTATGTTATATATCTTGTCTTTCGTAGTAACAAAAAAAAAAATTATTTGTAGTTATTATAGGGTAATAATTTTTTTTATTTAAAAACAAAAAACTTAATATTTTGATCTTCACCCTAATGGCCTAACCGATCTCTATTAGTGATGATGTTAAGTAATGATAAAATATCAGATTTGTATTTTATCCGTAGAAGGGAAAACATGAATTTTGAAGGATAAATAGAACATAATTGAGATGGCAAATGACAGTGCATGATTTATCATTGTTGCAGTGGACCTATTCATTATTTGACAAGACATTAACCTTTTTGGTTAACTGAATCTCATATTCCTTCACAAACATAAAACAAAAACTTATCCTGGTTTATAATCATCATGTAACTCTCTATTATTCTAAACGACATATATATGAAGCATGATGCATTTTGCAAAATTGAGAGGAAGTAGAGTAAAATGAGAGAGTGACTAGCGTTTTTACCCCGTGCGTTGCACGGTGAACATGATCTCATTATTTAGGCACGTATTAATAAATTAAGATATGAAAAAAAAATGAGATTCAATAAAAAAAGTCATAATGAGTGTCACACAACTTGTAAAATTTTGTGTGATTATCAAAATGATTTTTCATATTACTTAAGTATTTTTTTTAAAAAACTAAGAGTAAATATAAGTAATGGTATGATAAATTGAAATTGAAAACACTATTATATATATATATATATATATATATATATATATATGTGTGTGTGTGTGAAACTCATTGTGATTTTGTTTGGTTGAATGTTCATTTTTTTATATCTTAATTTATTAATATGTGCCTAAATAATGAGATCAAATACCGCTGTGCAACGCACGAGGTAAAAACGTTAGTTATTATTTAAGAAAACAAATCATAATTAATATGTGCATAGATTGTTTGATTATGCCAAATTTGAAACTTAATCATAATTGATTTCATTAAAGAATTTCATTTGAAAGCATATTAATCGTATGCAAAAACCTTTGCTATCCTATTAAATATTTTGCACATTAAAAGCATGAAATTAAGCTTGATAATATCTCATCGAAATTATTTACTATTATTATGGTTTTCAAAATTTATGTTAGGTTGTAGTGAAAAATAATTCCATAAAAAACAGCATAAATTCCTAAACTGAATATCTCACTATTTTTTAAAAGTCTATTTATCGCAATTAATATTTTCTCATAATTTGGTACATGTTCTCATTTATTTATTTTTAAAATTTGTCTTCATTGATCAAATTTGTCTTCATTGATAAATTTTTTCGAAAGCAAAAATAACTTTATTAAACCATTGAGTAAAAATTAATGCATTTAAGAATTACTAAATAACTGTACTAAAAACCGTTTTTATTATAAAGGGAAATTAATTCAGCAATTAATTTTTTTGATATTTACCTAACTTTATTTTTTGAAATAATCATTAAATAGGTTAATTCAAATATCATTAAATAAGTGCACTAATCACTAAAATTAAAAAAGAAAACGTAAGAGATATAATATTTGAATAAAATTAATTAACTTGGAATATAGCATTAATTTTGACTAACATTAATTTTGCTGATATTTGACTAACTTCAATTTTTGAAATAATCATTAAATAAGTTTGGTCAAAAGGTTTTTTTTATAAAATTTCAAATATAGCATTTAAATGGAGGAAAATCTTGCAGATTTAAACCATTAAGTAATTATATTCTGATACCAAATATACACATTTGAATAAAAACACGTTTTGGGAAAATATACACTTTTAATGACAAAATTATTTTCTTTTTTAATTCCTGACTCGTTGTGGGCTTTTGCTAATTGGAAATTCATTTATAGTGGGCCGTGTTTGACTCATAGCTAACTGAGGCTCATGGTTTACCATAATTAAATTAAAATGTGTAGTTAATGTTGATTTTTTTAGGGTTAAAAGAATCAACAACATTAAGTTCGAAATTAAAAGTTTGACTTTTCATCAGCTAATTCAATTTTGACAATTTTAAAATCTATTCCCAATTTATTTCAAAAATAGTAATTCCCATGCAAATTGGAGATAAAACATAATTATATATTGTGATAACTTAACTATAAAAAAATTGTTAAAATAAATCAACAATATTTGTGACTATTTCAGAATATAATTTACCGAGCACGGAGAGGGGCAACTTCTTGAATCTGAGGATTAAAAAGAACCCTAATAGCACCATAAACGTTTTGAATGCTAGTCTTACCTGTAAAAAAGTAATTAAAAATAAAACACGTTTAAATAATTCAAATCTTAGTAACTTCTGAAAAATTAATTAATACCTTTGAATGGCTTGATCTTACAACACTGACAGCATTGGTTGCATCAACCGATGAAATATAACCAATGACCTCAGAAACATATTTCCCGAAAAAAGCACATTCAACACGAACCCTACTCACAAAGAGAGTTTTATCATTGAATTTTCATAATGGTAAAATTAGGATCGATCATTTTAATAAACAAAGAACATGAGGTGTACCCATCTTGATCAAGTTCTATAGTTATCCTCTTCTGTTTAGTACCATTCTTTTCGAACTCTTGTTCTCCACTTGCGCCCGTTAGAATTCCAATTACATCTGGTGAAAAAAGTAAACAAAAAAATGTTAAGACAGATTAATTACTATTTTTGAAAAGATCAAGAGGATGCAGAAGAGTAAATACCTATAAGGAACGATGTATCAAGGTCCTTATACATAATGTCAGCAAGTGGAACGAAAGAGTACGGCGTTATGTTGATAGCCTTGTTAGGTAGTAGTCGTACAGAAGTCTGAATATCAAATTTGATCTTGAATGGATGCTCGGTCGGGCGAAAATCACGTCTTCTCTCGCCCACACCAAAGTAGGAAATCTGGTATACTTTTCCCTCAGTTAGGGAAGACTGAAATCGACATATCAAAGTCTTCCTAACAGTAGCATGAATCTTGCATCCCCTGACATTTTAAAAATAAACAAACTAAGCAATTTACGAATGCATAAGAAAAATTACATTACAAAGGTTTAAATAAAAAAAAATAAAGTATACCTTGTCATCCATAAGTATCATGTCCTTTGAAAAGGGTAGTTTTGAGCCATATAGGCTTGGACTAAGCCATAGATGACTGGCTTTGGCAACAATTGTCCAGGTTTCTTTGGAGGCATCGACCTTAGCCAGATCGTCGATTCTTGAAGCCATAAAAAATGATGTTAAGTTGAAATATGCAAGGAATGATGGAAAATGCTGGGAATGATGGAGGAGAAATGTGCCATGAGGGGGTATATATAGTGTGAAATTAGGGTTCACACTCTGATTTTATTTCCTACGGTATTTTAGTAATAAACGGTGCGGTCAAATTATTCCTCATTTATTTCTGATTCTATTCACATGAAATCACCGTGTTATTTTCTTACAAAATCGAGACTTTTTTTGAAAATAATTGTCATCATATATTTTGTTGTAGGCACGGGCCAATCAATCAATTTTCCGTAAAAAATTAAAAAGATTCCTTAATTGTCCATAAAATTAAAAGGTCAAATGCATTGATAATGCACGCATGGAATTGTGGGATTATGAATGAAAAAACGTGGATTTCAAATAACAACGCACGGGTGAAAATTAATGCATTTATTGTTTGAAAAAAGTCATGCAGAAATAGCGTGTAGTTATGTTTGGACCAAATCAAGCATTTATGATTGAAAAAAGTCTTGCAAAACAACGTTCAAGCCTGGAGGTAAAAAGTCAAGCTATTTAAATTCAAATATATGATTGGCAAAAGAATAGTAACGCTTTGATTGGATCTGAATGTTTTTGGTGTATCAAACTGTTTTTTGTGTATCGTCATTTAATAGGTGTTAATTTAATAGGTGACAAATTAGAGAGAAATTGGTGTTAACAATTAATATGCGAAAGTCTCTCTGGCGGTGACACCTGTCAGCAGAGAGATGGGTTTGAGGAGAGACATTCTTAGAGTTCCATGTGTTATAATTTAGTGGATAACGATTTTCTTTTATAAAATATATAGATGAGGACAACTTCCCATAATTTAAGTCATAAATTCAATTTAATCCACCATGTTATCTAATAAAGTGGAGTTGTCATTCGAATCAATGAGATACTCTAATTTAAAATTCACTCCTACAATGAGCCACATCATCAATTTTCAAATATCTCAATAAAAAGCTTAAATTCACTCACCCCAAATCAATTCAACTAGTTTTATACCCGTGCAAGGCACGAGGAATTTATTCTTGATTATTTTTTTTTTTTTAATTTGTTGAACAATTTTTTTAATATTTATTTATTAAATACAGTTATGTTCTTTGTTTTTTTATGTTTTTTTTTAAGAATCTTGGTTGTTATTTTGTTAGTTTAATTAGTGTATAGGTTAATTGTACCAAAAAATGGGCAATTGTTCTGTGGTTGTTTCATAGCAATTTTTTTTGGGTGAATAGCAGATATATATAACTCTGCACGAAGGTTTTCAAACAGACAGGGATTATTGAAAATTGACAACCGTGGTAAATATATGAAATATTAAAAATTGTCAAAATGATTCAAATTGACCACCGGGGTCAATATACCCAAAAAAGTAGAAATTCTCAATGCGGATAAAGAAATACAAAACAAAGTTTAGCACAAAGGATATTTATGCGTAAGCAACAGTAAGGGAATGGTACTACGTCTTCTCCACCTTGATCTTCTTCATCATATGTGCACTTATAAATTTGATTTGAATTTTGAAATTATTTGTGGGCAAATTTTCAGGACATTAAATGATGATTTAAACCACTTTCCGAATCTATCCTTCCCTTCGACCTTGAAAAGAAATTCCTTATGCACTAAATCAACCATTTTTTTTGGTGGGTGTTCCATGCAGCCGTTCTAAAATTTATTTAAAATAAAATGAAATAAACTAATATATTATGAATTAATTGTTCAATGTAAAAGTGCTTAATTTGAATTGTATATGTTTACCTTTTCAATTTCATCCAAAATTTTGTTGCTTTTTTTGTTGATCAGATAACAACCATCGCTATCAAAAATTGTCAAAGTTGCAGATCCAATATTATCAGCAACATGCATCAACAACTTGTACCTTAGATAAACATCAATAATTAAACTAAATGTACTGTTTATTGATCAAAATAACTTATTTATTCAAAATGGAGTTTACCGTATGGTAGGAGTGATGTGCTTGTTACACTTTGGACAAAAATATAGTGCTCCATCAGAGTATGCTGTTGTGTGACATTTACAATCATGATAATACCAATCATTTGTGCTCACAATTTTCTCAATCGCAGCATACACAATGAAAATTGTGCGCTGTAGTAATGAATACTTGATTTAGAATTTTGTTGTAGTAACAATTGTTTCTAATATTAATAATGATAATAACATATGTATATTCAATACATTTAAATGTACCTACCTAATGACATGTCTTTTTTTAAATATGTATGTATTATAGTAGTATTTGTTGTTATTAATTAGCTAAAATTTTATGGGTAAAAAATAATTAATTTTTTTTTCATAAAAGTAATGGAATTTTGTACATAATGTTGTTATCATTTAATAAAAATATCAGGAGTTAAGGAGTTAAATACGCAATTAACTCTGCCAATTATATTTTTTTTAAAAGGTAATACAGAAGTAAATGCTTTTATAAAATTATTATTAATATATGTATATAAAAACTGTCAAATAGTCGATCTTCAGCATTTTGCCGTTAAATTGGAGAGGAATATAACATTTTCTTAATTGATTAAAACTAGTGTTTTTTACCCGCGCGTTGCACGGAGAATACATCTATTATATTTGATAGGTCAATTAATACCTTGATCAATAAAAATATAATAAACAACGGATGAAATAGAAGAGTATGAAATGATGAGCAAAGTGGACAAAAAGTCTTAAATTAAAACCCTTGTTGCATAGATTGAACTTCGTACAATTGAATAACTAATAAAAAAATTGGTTAACCAAATCTCAAATCATGCAAAATATATTAGGGGATGTGGTTTAATGATGACTAATAAACAATAGCTGATTTAATCTACAATGAAAAAAAGAGAAAAGATTCTTTATGTACGTGATTATGCGAGTTCATTTTTTACACAATAAAATAAACTAAGTTTGACTCATATCAATATGAAGTCGTTTCACATTCTTCATGAGCCTAAAGACAATAACACAAATTATAGATATGAAGAATCACCAATAAAGCATTCATAACACATTTTAATCTTAGAAAAAAAAAAGAATGTACCGCGAAATTTGTTATTGTATTTGATACATTAATTAATACTTAATGAAGGTACTTTCTTGTTATAATATATTTCTTCCCGTAGGAGAATTTAACTTCTATAATAATTTATACAAAAAAATTAAAGTGGACTATATTATTATGTAGTAAAAAATTAACATCAAACTATATTATATTATGTTTTTCTTGTAACAAAAAAAATTCCGATGAAATCTTATTGACATTTATTTTTATGTAGAAGTATTTTCATGTAAAATATTCTTCCTATATATAAAAGCTTTTAGGCTCTTTCTAATACATTTAGATCCAGCTTCTCCTTACTCTCAGGATGCCTGAAAGTCTTTTCTCAAGTCTATCTGGTGGGTAATATCGATGAAGATGATGACACCCACCATACCTTGCTTGCTTCAAGGGTGATCTCTTGTATCCTCCTCTTGCTGAAGATTTTAAGAGTAAACCTTGCCATTCCAACTTTCATCGATCGAGTTTCAGTGGTTTTTTTGTTGATCCAGGTGAGAAAGCTTACTAAGGCAACCTCTGCTTTTGTCTATCTCCCAATATAAGAAGCATGTTGCTTTGCTCTTATAGTAGTACTAATGGGCGTACTTTAGAACAAATTTCTAGCGAAGGTCTTGACAGTTTGGAACTAAAAGGTTTGGTTCATTAATAATCTCTAGTAGTTTCATCATGCTATTCTGCTTTTGAGCTTGTTGTACTTACCGGAGCATTTTTGCGATAAAAAAATTCAGAATAGTAAAGCAGTCGTAGTATGCTCCCTTTACTTGCTCTAGTGCTCAAGTGATAGCTGATGCATACTGTTTGCATCTGAATTATATATAAAAGACTCTTAAAAACAACTACTTAATTCTCCATTACAAAGAATATACATTACATCAGAACCTAATTATTATTTGTCAGTGACATAAGTGTCGAAAATAATAGTATTAATAATGGAAATTTTGAATGGTGTGGATAAGGATTAAAAGTCCAATCTCATAAGAAAGAAAAATCCCCATTTACATCAAAATCTCTCTCAAATTTCTCTACCTCACTATCACCACCGCTTTTCTTATAAATTATCCACAAACACACTCACAAGTTCCACACAGTACCTAACATCATATGCAAATTTTGTTTACATAACCAGAGTCTGTTCTTTGGCATAAAAAAGCACTTCATAAAGTAAGAAGGTATCACATTTTGAATTTAAATCATTAAAATATTTATTTCTAATTAAAAAATCAAATGAAACTTGCTTCCAAATCAACAACAATCCTAGGTGCTATTCCTGATTGTTGTCCAACTTTAACATGAATTAATATGAACTCATGCTAATTCAAATGAAACTTGCTTCCAAATCAGCAGCTTTCAGCCGTATCTGCATTCTAAGTAACAGAAAATCAAGAACTCATGAAGTGAGATTGATAGACATGTTAGAGTAGGATAAACTAAAGACCACCAAACGTAATAACAATATATGCAACATCAATCTAGCTATGATAGTGCAAAGATAACAATCAAATTTGCAGACAGATATGAAAGCCAAAGAATGAATTGAAGCCACTTTTTGGCTATGGCCTTCCAGTGGTTTCCATAACCAATCGGATCTATTTGTAAGGGGAAACTAATCACATGCTACTAAAGAAGATGAATGGAAGAAAACCCCTCTAGAAATTTTAGACCCATTATATTTGTTGAACGGCTAAAACAACTCTTTACTTTATGTAGCACTGTTGTTGAAAGTACAATAACCAAATCAAAAACATATGATGATACTAAATCGTAATGTGATAATTACACACTCATGCAAGCAAGACTTCCAATCACACTAAAGTTTGATTAATTGAACCATAGTAGAACAAAGATTAATTATAAAATCTAATATTGCCTTCGAAAAGTGACTTTTAATATATGTAATGATGACTCTATCTCTTATCTGGTGAATATATACATACGCATCACAGTAGTGCAACACCAAACACACATCTCTATCTCTTATCTGGTGAATATATACATACGCATCACAGTAGTGCAACACCAAACACACATCTCTATCTCTTATCTGGTGAATATATACATATAATGGACTGAGAAAAAACTCCATGAGTACTGGTCTCACATGTTTCGTGGCTTACTTGAAATGAGAGCAAGATAAGATCTTGAGTCATCAATCATGTTTCATTGTCAGCTAGCTGAGAATCAGAGAGTGTAGTCAGAAAGAGGTATGCACCTCATTGTCGTTCTGTACCTACGGATAAATTCATGTCAAATGTTTCCAGGGAAGCCAAGGAAATCAATTTATTGTTAGAACATTGGTTTAGGCGTTTAGCATATTAGAAAGGATATAGCACCAGTTTTAAAAGCCTAACCTCAATAGTATAGCTTGAGCGAACAAAGATAAGCAGTAAAATCTCATCCATGATATGTAGTTTTGTAGTTGTAACGGCAAGCACCAACAATAATAATTAATTTCATAGGTGCAAGAAGCAAGCAAAAAGAAAAATTACCAAATAAAAAAGTTGCAAGGAAAAAAATCTACAACTTCTTCTTTCTCTCCCCTCAATTCTTTCATTCCCTCAATCCACTTCACTGACAATGATTAGGTTAATCAAAACATATACAGATCAATGTTTCACCTCCTATAACATAGGACACAAATTTTAGATGCAAAATAAGAAAAACGAATAAAATAGAATCACATACAAAGGAGAATCAGAAAACATAAAAAACAAATCAAAATATTGCAAAATTTCATATAGAATATAAAATGGACTCGCCATCCATGGCTTCCAAAGAATCTCTTTTGGTGGAATATCTATAAAAAAAAACCTAAAGAAAAGAATTTGAAATTAGCATGGCAAGTGATGAACGAAATTGACCTTGAAGTCAAACATGAGTGAATGAAAGTTAAAGGTAAAGTAAAATAAAATTGAAAAAAACCATAACATATTATGCAAGCAAAGGAAGAAAATAATTTGAAACCTCCATATGCAACCTTCCCAATCAGTCCAAGGCAGCAAATCGGAGGGATGCGATTGCAAGTAGATGGCAAAGTGGTTCCGTGGAGAGATGAGACGATTTTGTGAGGGTGGTTCCGTTCAGTGGAGAGATGAGATGAGAATTGCATGGAGGAGATGAATTCCATGGAGGAGATGGTGGAGGTAGGCAGGGTTTTAAGAGGATTTTTGCTGATGGGATGTATTATTGATTTATATCACAGATTTTATATTAAGATAAAACCATGAAATAATATTAAGATAAAACCATGAAATAAACAACATAAATCCTAATCAAATCTAAAATTTAAAAATGTACTAAATAAATATAGATAAAAACTATCAAAATCTAGCAAATCACAATAAAAACTCATAAAATCCGGAATTAATTAAAAATCCCAAAATTCAATAAAAATACCATAAAAATTAATTAATACTCTAAAAATAAATAATAATATAAATTAAGATAAAATTCAGAAATAAACAACATAAATCATAATCAAATCTAAAATTTAAAAATGTACTAAATAAATATAGATAAAAACTATCAAAATCTAGCAAATCAAAATAAAAACTCATAAAATCCGGAATTAATTAAAAATCTGAAAATTCAATAAAAATACCATAAAAATTAATTAATACTCTAAAAATAAATCAAAAATAAATTAAGATAAAATCAAGAAATAAAAAACCTAAATCCTAATCAAATCTAAAATTTAAAAATGTATTTTTTTTAGGCTTAAATAACCTTTTGGTCCTTGAAATTGTAAAGGGAATCAAATCTGGTCCTTGTAAAATTTTCGCATCAAATTGGGTCCCTAAAATTGTTTTTTTAATCTAATTAACTCCTTTTACTCAATTTTGACCGGTCAACAGCCCAGTGGCAAGCCTAGTCAGCTAAGGACGACCACGTGGATTTTTTCACATCAATTTTAGTCCCTTAAAAAGTATTTTAATCAATTTTAGTTTCTGTTCTTCCACCTTCACCTTCTTCCTCTTCCTCCATAACTCAAATCAAGGTGAATGTGATAAACATATAGTTTTTTTTAGGGTTTTGAATTTCTAGGTTTAAGGATTTGAGTTATGGAGGAAGAGGAAGAAGGTGGAAGAGGAAGGTGGAAGAACAAGGACTAAAATTGATTAAAATATTTTTTAAGGGACTAAAATTGATGTGAAAAAAGTGCATGTGGCCATCCTTAGCTGACTAGGCTTTCCACTGGACCGTTGACTAGTCAAAATTGAGCAAAAGGACTTAATTAGATTAAAAAAACAATTTCAGGGACCCAATTTGATGCGAAAATTTTACAGGGATCAAATTTGATTCCCTTTACAATTTCAAGGACCAAAAGAGTATTTAAGCCTTTTTTTTATTAAGGAGAAATAAGGTAAGGAAAAATCAGGGCACATGTGACAAGTGGGGCCAAGGAGAAATAGCTTACATGTAAAATATTAGGTGAGAATTAATCTGGGAGCGACACGTCACTAACTTGGCCTGTGAGAGCGACACGTCATGCTAGAAGTTGTTCTTTTCTAATATATATTGATATTGATATTGATATTGATGATATTGATATTGATTAATGTATTTAAATTCACTCACCCCAAATCAATTCAATTAATCTCAATAAAAACTCTGCTTTCATATATCCCAATAAAAAACTCTTTTTTTTTTGAAACTCCCAATAAAAAACTCTTTAATCTAAATGAAAAACTCTTTAGTTCACTTACCCAAATTAATTCAATGTATTTTATTCAATCTTTTTAAAATCAATTCAATTTTCATTATTCTTTCACTCCCAATATCTCATTGCCACTCAGATTCTCCCCAAATCTCACATCAATCGGTTCATGTATCTCATATCATTCATTTTGTTCCTTCCCTCAGATCCCTCCTTCAATCCTCTGACATATTTCAAATATTTATTAATTTCTTACAATTCTCATTGAAAAGGTGCACATGTATTTTCAAATGCAATGCTTGTTTATAATGAAGGCAAATGGGTGTTACTTGATGTGTGTTCTCTTAACATGTCTCCTAATAATGTCATAGGATTACGTAGACCTTTGTGGAATCCCGATGGACCTGTGGGTTGGATTCATGATTAAAGGGATTCTACAAGGGACCGTAAATTGGTATGAGCTCAAAAGCAAGGAATCATCCATGTGTTTCTGGTTCAGAAAGAAATTCCCCCATATAGCTCTATGTTGTGTTGGAGAGTCTTGTGTTGGAGAGTCTTTGAACCCATCTATCACAGTTACTAGATCCCTGACCCCGCACATCTCATTCTCGAACGCTCTCCGTTGATAATTGTATTCTACGGTTTTGGCTTCCTTGCCGTTAGAAAAGAACGAAAGCGTGATAATAATTGTTCGACCTAAAATAAAGAATTACACCAATCGCAGGCTAAAGGATATCAGAGAAGATGGTGGAGAAAGGGAGCTCGCAGACTGAGCCGCCATGGTGAAGAGGTCGGCGCCGTTTTGGGATTCGGCGAGGGTGCGGCGGTTAGAGGAGAGAGAGAGAGGGAGAATGGAGGGGCGAGGAAGTGGGAAAGCTCTGGTGAAGAACACCGTGGTACGTGTTAGAGTTGGCGAGCATAAGAAAGAAAGTGAAGTAACAGCCATTGCTTGCTTCATCACTATATAATCGCAGGCTAAAGGATTGCTAATTGTGACGGTTCCACTATATCACTCTGCAGTCTGCG
This sequence comes from Lotus japonicus, assembly GCF_012489685.1. Classification (NCBI taxonomy): domain Eukaryota; kingdom Viridiplantae; phylum Streptophyta; class Magnoliopsida; order Fabales; family Fabaceae; genus Lotus; species Lotus japonicus. The sequence continues at coordinate 46,478,425 of NC_080046.1, forward strand.
AGGCTAAAGGATTTTGAGTCATCTCATCTACCATCAATCGTCATTTGAGTTCAGTTTTCTCCATCCTCCTTTTCAACTATTATGTTTTACTTCTTCCAATTAGAGAGATTTTCTCATTGCACAACTCAACCGCTTGTTTCCTCATGCCTTGGGTTTGCAAAAGTTGTTCTACTTTTAGTGTGTCCAGTTGGAGGAATTCGACCTTCCTAACATGCCCTTATCCAGGTAATCACACCATTTGTTTGATTAGTTTACTCACCCCTTCCTGTTTATGTTGCTTTGAAGTGAATTTATGCAAAATTTAGTTATTTGGCACAATAAATACCTTTCACATTGACTAATAAACTGAAGCTTTTACTCTTCAGAGTACAAATGAGAAATTGGGACAAGGTGCACCGTGCATGTTCCATTGGTCAGCTTACTTTATTTTTCAATGACCATTTGTGATATTTTCATGGATTCATTCTTATTTTCTAAACGATTTCCAAGAGGGTTGGAGGTTGAACAAATAGGATTGTAATGGTCGCTAGCTAAGGCCCATTTTCCCATGCATGAAAGACATTATGAATAAAATCTGAATTTTCAAAGTGATATGTGTTCTATTATACTGCATGTGTAACAAAAATCTATGATTTCCAAAAGTCATCGGTCATTTTTCTTTTTGAAGTATGAGCTATTTCATGTTTCTTAATACTTACTCAAACCTAATGTATCTTTTGCTTTTGCTTTTCTTTGTAGCTGATGTTATCTTCTACGTGCTAATGAATACATCCATCCATTTGGTTAAGAATAAAACTACCTCAGTCTTATCCAAAATTTTAAGTGAAGGTTTGACATGTTTCTAATATTACCCGTAAAAAATGTGTTCTATTCTTCTTTTGATAATATCAATTTAACCAGTAGCTTCACAGTGATTTGCGAAATTAATCGTGCAGAATTCAGTTATCAGGTTTTCCTTTCATGTATTTCTTCCTTTTCTTCTCTTTTTCACCCCTTGGGTTTTGCACATGACATAGTGTAACTGCTTGATTCAACTAAGCTCCTACTGCTATTTTCTTTTGGGGGTCATACACAAAATTGTTGAAAAGACACAAAATTTACTTACCCTGATACAAAATTGTAGAAAACAAACAAAATTTGATGGATTTAAATTGTTCAAGTGGCAGAAAAAATGAGTTGGATAGAACAACTGAAAATGGAAAGGGAGAGAGACAACAGAAGGTACACTACTGGCTAATACTTCCAAAATCATTGGCATCCCTTCTAATGGGCCCCTAATAACATAAACGTCCTACAATATTTTGGAATGGTTATCTCCTCAAATTACATTAGTTTTAGTCTAGTATGATATTGAATTTCAAGTTCAGTGTACTCATCAATGGCACCAATCAGTTAAGTTCTTCATGTAACTACATATTTTCTACAGAAAGAATGACAGAACAAATGCTTTTGTGTGATCTATTATGCAAAGAGAAGACAGCATTTTCAGAACATGAATGGAACCAAGTAGAGATTTCATGTGAGTTGACCCCATACCATGTGGCTCTGAAAGGGTAATGGGGACCAAAGACAGGACAACAATGGGAATTCCAAGTTGGTCCCTCATTTATGTCTATGAAGAATACAAGGAGGATGTCAAATTTATGTCTGAATTTCAGGAATGTATAGAGACGCAGAGGAGAAAGGACACATTATTCGGCTTCGACTCCATGCTCAAGCGTCACAGATTAAATAGGATTGGCTTACAATTGTTAGGCCCAAAAACATTCTGAATGCAAACATTTTATTTTTACATGATGATGCCACTTGTTGGGCCACAATTGCTTCAAGTAGTCTATCTATATATGAAAAGAATGTTTTCTTCTAGAAAACCTATGTCACGTTTCACTCAATAATCATTCCATTTCCCTCCAAAAAGCTAGAGCATAATGGAATATTCCACAAATTTATTTTATAAATATTATCTTCACAAGTAACCTCTAACCAGAGATTGGCATTGCTCAGTTTGGAACAGCATAAGCTGAACTCTCATATCTACCATCCCATCTGTTTGGAATTAGAGAAAGGGATTTTGGTTAGAATAACAAGTTTAAGAAGACATCATACTAGTGAAGAAAAACTCAAACAGCAACCAACCTGTTTTCTTCCCTTTCTGGAATCTGTAGCTCCAAATCCTTATCAAATGGCTGAAAGATTAAGTCCAACTTTCCATCCTCTACTTTATCAAGTGATGGAGGTTCCCACTGAACAACTCAATCATTTAGTGTTATAAAAGGCAAAACAATAAGAATAATACCAATAAAAGAACCTATGTACATGATTCTGCAAGTAGCATGTAGTTATTAATACTTATTTTGATACTGCACAAATATAATAATAATAATTTAAATTTTCACTTCACGTTCAAGTTTTTATTTGGCATTCCTTAATTGACCTCGATGTGTGCTAATTTCCAAACCAAATAGATAGCATTGTTCTAGTCAAGACTATGAGTGAAACAGTGAAGGAGTACCTTTGGAGAATTATCCTTGTCGATGGTGAGAGCTCTAATACCCTTCTCATTGAAATAGAACAAAAATTTGCTTCAGATTTTAGAAGGGAACAGACTATTCAAACATTTTTTGACAACATTGAGCTTGTTCTGGAAATAAGATCACAACAATTACCTCATACATATCCTCAGATATTACAGTTCTGAGTATATTAATTGTTAATCCGAATTCCTTCTTTAAACATTCAGATAGTGTTTGATTCCTTCCTTCGCGAACCTGCACATATCCAAGATAATTCATTCAGTTTCATGTCCAGAGACTCAGTGATCAACTAGATTATGCTTTAACATTTTCTGTTCTTTGTCCTGATTTAGTCTCTTCTCAATTTTGACAGAATGTAGTTTTAAAAGCATTGAAGGGACTTTACTCGTGACGTTTAAACACAATCAAAACTTCAGGGAATATAAAAATGTTACAAAATGTTATTTCATAATATCATTGATTGCTTCAACCTTGAGCCTTATTTGCCAATCATAATTTGAGGAACTCAATATAGTTATAGAATCCACTCTAAGATCCTAATGTATATCATAAAATCCTTACCGATCTTAAGGCTATTTTCAATGCAGTAGGTGATGATCTTTTCATTCCTTTTAAAACTGCACCTATCCATCCATTTCCTTCTTTTTGTGCTTCAGTTTCCTTCACATCAAAGAATATAAACATATAATTTCCCAGAAAGAACACAAGCATGCAGTAAGATAATAAATATTCATATGGAAATGCTTAGAAACTTACCAATGATTTTATAATTTCTTCAACAGAATCCTTTGAGAAGCACTCATCAATTATTGACTTCCTGAAATTATCCAAATGTTACTGTCAAGCATAAATTTAGAAAACAAATTACAGATCATTGGTAAAAAGAAAAAAGAAATTACTTGTTTAGGATACTCTCTTCATCAATTTTAACTTCTAATGAAAATTCTTCAATCACTGATCTTACAGCATTCTCATCACCAGAGTTTGAGCTGATCAGGCGCTTCTCTAGCTCATCAATTTGCTGGTACACAGAAAATGTAAGGATCATTAACAAATTAACACAAACTCATTATCTCTAGCAAAGATATGGTAATGGTTGTTTATAAGACCCAGAAGGTTCGCTATAATTGGAGGGGTGGATGGGAGAGGCACTTAGATTTGTGTACTTCGTGAAATTGAAATTGTGTACTTTGTGGAGCTGTCTATACTCTATAGTACTACTTACAAATTTGGATTGCTATGCCAGATGCCATTGCTGATTTAACCATGTTTACATCCTTTATGAAGAAAACAATATAGATGTATCCTAGGTTTTTTTTAACACTCTCCAAGCTTCTCATTAGATTACAAATTAATTCGAATCAGGATGACACAGATTGAATGAGATTTTTGTAATTTAACTAGACACTGCCTCTTGCCTTAACAACAATCGGTTATGAAACTATGATTACACTAGCATGAGTAAGAAGTAACTATTCTTAGCCAATTCGTCTAGAGGGAGACCAGAAGCTAAACATAATCAAACCTCAGAAGAGACAAAATGGGTTGCCAGTCCAGCTGCAACTAATTCCTTCCCATTCAACCTTGCTCCACTAAGTGCCAAGTATTCACCTGTGTATGACATATATGAATTATAATCTCTCCACTTTTCTATGTAATCAATTAATGTTTCTTTTTCTCTATTTTGAAAACATTTTGTTCTAATTCAGGAAATTCATATACACTTGTGCTGTCATGGAGGAATAAACAACCAGGGAGATAGAAGTGCAAGGGGGGAACTTTTCTGAACAGTGAAAGAGGATTCATAAAAGGAATTGTAAGTGAGATTGTGGTTTACCCAAATGCCCTGGTAAACGAGAATGGTTGTACGAGAAGCCACAATCAGTATGGAACCCAAAACTTGCTTCAGGAGTGGCAAAAACCTGTCAGCATTTGTTTTAACACACCAAGAAAATTTAAGGAGATGGTGCACTTGATAAGTACATCATAAAACTAACTAAACAAGGATTTAGAACATAATATCTAAGAAGATAAAATACCCACAGTTTTCTCGGTTACGACTGAGAACTTCATAGGGGCCATCAAAGCTGCACCTCCACCCATTGAAATTCCATGAACAAGAGCAACCTGTTAAAACATTACAGCACCATTCTAGAAAACATGAGACATCACTGAATTGTCACAACCACATTGCTATGAATGTTTAAGGACAAAATGGAATTAAGTTCCTGAACAGAACCTGGGTTTTCTTATAGGTTTTGATGTGATAGCAAAGCCAGTAAAATCGGTAGACCACTTCAAGGCAGGAATCCTCTGTCAAGGAGAAATACATTACTCTTCAGAAGAGTGTAGACAATGTAAAGACATCTCATTATTTGTTTCTCTCCTAAATTGTATCTACTAGTGCTAACTCAAAAAAAAGATTGAAATTTCTGTTTGAACATTGTTTGCACAGATTGAGATTCCTCTAAATTCTATAAAGAATGAAGCATTTACTTGTTTTCCTGCCATCATAGAATACTCTCAAATCCCCTCCAGCACAAAAAGCCCTACCAGCTCCCTGGAAAAGCAATTTTACAGAAACTAAGTGAAATGAGCATAAGAAACAAGCAACAAATGCAGGAGGATGGTAGAATGTTTAATTACTGTAGGCCATATAGTAACATAATTTTCAATGTGTAAGAGTAAACTACTAAAATTATTCCAGCAATTTCAAAGGTTAATAAAGTAAACAACAACCTTTATTATAATTAGGTATGCTTCGTCATCTTTCTCCCACTTTTCCAAATATGCTGCTAGCAGAGAAACCTGGTAGCATCCAAGGATAAAATAAAAAAAATAAGTAAAACAGTAGTAGGAGAATGGGGCCATGAAGCAAGATTTTCAAAGATGAGTTGAATGGAGTTACCAGTTCAGGTGAGATAGCATTCAATTGCTTAGGCCTGTTCAAAGTGATGAGCCTCACATGGTCTATCTCTTCTCCAAGAACAACCTTAAGACCAAAATCAACACATCCATTCATAAATTACTAGCATGCCTTGTTTGGATGATAATTGCGGAAACCCATTATGGATGGCAGAAATTACAAATAATTTAAGGGGAAAATAAAGGGATCATCAACATATCAAAAGAAGAGAAGGGAAAGTAGTCTATCAAAAAGAAATTGACTTGCCTGTTCATGAGGTGTTGTATCAGCAGTAGGTGCCATTTGATGTAAATGCTGCACAATCAAACACTAAATCAATGGCAGATGATCAAGTGAATCAGAGAAAGCAATTTGAAGTAAACCAGTTAGAGTATGATTGTATGAAGGAAAGTGAGGCAGAACAAAGGTAAGTGGAGGAATAAGGTGAAGTAGGAAGAGTAGACATATATCATATGGTCACCAACCAACTAACAACTGACTTGTTGACATAAGATCTGTTACCAGATGCCCAAAAAAATATATTACAAAGATAATTGTAAAATATATTGAATAGTTACATTACATTAGAGATCAACAAGTTTTACAAGAGACTCTAATCATATTTTAATTTTTAATAATTTTTTAAATTTTAATTTTATTATTATTAGTTTTTAATTTTTTTTTTTACATCGGAAAGATAAATTGTACTTGTCAGGAATCGATCTATGGACATCCGCTACCCCCTTTACCCAACCTATATGTCTCTCAACTCCTAACACGTTAATTATCCTACAAAACTTTTTTTTTAATTATTATGATGTGCAACTAGAGCAGTTAATAATAATTTATTTTATTATTATTAAAAAAAATACTGTTTGTTTTTAAATAAAAACTAGTAATATAATATGGTTCTCACCGGTAAAATGGGAACTCACCTACCCATTATTGTGAGTAGCTCCACCTACCCACCACTGCTTCGCCTATTAACTCACGCACGCTTCCTTCACCAAACAAAAGATGATTTTGATGATCCGAATAAGGTAGGAGGAACTAGGATACTTATGCTTTGTTTGGCTCAGGATAGAAAGAGAGAAGAAAGAAGATGGGTAAAGAACAAGATGAGATAAAATTAATAGATTTTGTAGATGTTTTGAAATATAATAGAATAGGAAGAGAAAGAATGACATCGACTTTCTCTCTCTTCATTTGGTTTTTTTTTTTGTTTTATCTAAAAAAATTAAATAGGTAATAATAGAATGACTTTTTGTACATATGGAATTGAAGATTGATATAATAGGGAAATGGTACAAAAATTGCAATTCTCTCATTTTTCTTCATTGAAGACACCACAATCCCTCCTCTTATCTCTCCCTCATATCTTTCTTTACTCTACTAAATCGGGACGATTACCCTCTTCCATTTTAACTCTTATCTAACTCTACTCTAACAAATATAGTGTTAATATCCAACTACCAAAGGGATGATAATATAGGTTATTGGCCCACAAAAACACGAGTTGGGTCGTACTAAGCCACTTTTGGCATTTGATTTAAAAGTCTCTCAACCTTACTCACATTTTGACAGGTTTGCAGGCTGACCTACTTGAAGAATGAAGTGAAATAAAAAAAATTATGCAATGAGTAGTTTTAAGAAATTTTTCACTTTTTTATATGTTGTCACATATAAAAAATAGAATCATCACAATAGTATACTTTTTCTTTTTCTTTAAATGCTATGATGTTAAAAAAAAACTAGAACTTAACTTAATGTTTCAATTTTTTTTATTTTTTATTTTTGGACAAACTTAATGTTTCAATTTAACCACTAGAACTTAAATAAATATAATTAAGTTCACATATTTACTAGTTCAAAAAAAAAAGTTCACATATTTACAAGTCTAGTGTGTAGCTCAGTTGGCTAAAAGTTTGTTATACCAGCCCTAAGTTGGGGTTTGAATCCCCTATAGGAACCATTTTGATTTTGAATAATGTCATCACATTTACATGAGTTTAGTTTGCCTATCACCACATTTATAATTACATTTACATGAGTCTAGTTTGCCTATCACCACATTAATAAATATTTTTTGAAATTCACACTAACACATTGCATTGCACGTACTTGTTTTACATTTTTTATGTCCATAAAGTTTTCATCACACTAGGCATTTTATTTTTCTAAACATTTAACGAAGTTCTTGAAGGTCTGCGAAAACAAGACTTGGATACAAAAAATTACTTGAGAAGTTTGTGTTAAATTTTGAAATTTAGTTCATTTTATAAGATAAGGGTTATGTTTGACATGTTTAGCTGATAAGCTAGCTGAAAGCTGATAAGCTAGCTGAAAGCTGAAAAGTGTTTGGTAAAACTAGCTGTTAAACAAGTTGAAATTATAAAATGACATAAAAGGACATACATGTATAATTATTTTTATATTTAACATTACATTATTTTCACACTAATACCTATATAATATTAATATTAAAATTATTATCACTTTAAATATTTGTATTAACCCAACTTATTTATTATCTTAAAAATATAATATTAATTTTTACTTATTTTTATTAATATAATATTTATAATACTTGTGGTGCACACCGGTGTGGCAGGAATGGTGGCGGAAACTGCATACGTAAGTGTGAGGGAAAAATAAGTTTAGTGTTTTTATAAATATAAGGGTAATTGTGGAATTTTAATGAAATAATAAGGATAAAAATGAGAATAAATTTAATAAGTTATAAGCTACCTGAGATAGCTTATAGCTTAAAGCTTTAAGCTACCAAAATAAGCTCCTTCACCAAACATTTTTGAAGAGCTTTTAAGCTAGTCAAATAAGCTTTAATGTTTGGCATGTTTAGCTGAAAAGCTAGCTGAAAGCTGAAAAGCTAGCTGAAAGCTTATAAGCTAGCTGATAGTTGAAAGCTGATAAGCTAGCTGAAAACTGATAGCTGAAAGCTGAAAAGCTACATGATTGAAACAAAAGTGTTTGGTAAAACTAGCGGTTAAACAAGCTGAAATTATAAAATGACATAAAAGGACATACTTGTATAATTATTTTTATATTTAACATTACTTTATTTTCACATTAATACCAATATGATATTAATATTAAAATTATTATCACTTTAAATATTTTTATTAGCTACAGTTATATATCATCTTAAAAATATAATATTTATTTTTATTTATTTTTATTAAATATAATATTTATAATACTTGTGGTGCGCAGCGGTGTGGCGGGAATGGTGGCGGAAACTGCATACGTAAGTGTGAGGGGAAAATAAGTTTTGTGTTTTTATAAATATATAAGGGTAATGGTAGAATTTTAATAAAATAATAAGGATAAAAATGAGAAAAAATTTAATAAGCTATAAGCTACCTGAGATAGTTTATAGCTTAAAGCTTTAAACTACTAAAATAAGCTCCTTCACCAAACACTTTTGAAGAGCTTTTAAGCTAGTCAAATAAGCTATAAGCTAGCTGAAATGACATGCCAAACATAGCCATAGCCTTAAGCTAATCAAATAAGCTATAAGCTAGTTGAAATGACATGTCAAACATAGCCAACGTGAGAAGTTTAGGGCCTGTTTGATTTCTGTTTTTTTTTTTTTTTTTTGAAAAGAGAAAATATTATTGAAAGAAAAAATAAAGGTACATGAGAACAACCCTCTCAAGAATAGGTAGAAAGGCAATCCAAGATGAAGGTATACCAAGAAACTACCCCTATAATGCCCAAAATCTAAAGAAATGTGCCTCATTAAAACCTTACTAGGTAAAACCCAATGGGAAAAACCCTAGTAAGGAAAAAGAGTACACACTCTAAAGATTGTCAAACCTAGACTAGCTACCAATTTTCCAAATCACCAGGCTAAAATCCATGATACTGAACAAAAAAACTTCTGCACTAGGCACAGGAGGTACTATGCACTCACAACATCACCATAACCCCATGCCAAAAAATCAACCTCATATGCATAACCCATTCACTGCCTACATGTTCCAAAATACCAAACCAATCCCACGCACAAGCCAATCACCATGTTAACTTTTGAAAACACCAAACAAAAGCAACAAATACCACCAGAGACACTAAACTAAACTCCCAAAAAACCACAAATAAAAGTCAAAAGCCAAATAGCTTTTCCCCTGAATGCACATCTTCCACTTCACGCAACCTTCAGCAGCCAAAATGCCCAGCAAACCAACAAACCAATTTGACTCAAAGGCCTTCAAGAATGTTGATCCAAAACAAAACAACACGCACCTAAACTCCCCTGCCAAAAAACCGAGCCAAACACCGACCTTCCTGCCACTCCTTGATTCTCACAAAACCAGTTAAAACTGCAACATAAACCAGTTAAACAAACCAGCAGAACAAAGCACCCAACCAGGTAGCTAACCACCTTGAAAAAACACCCAATAACCAAGAAGATATCAAAGGCCAAAATGTCACAGTTGTATATCCCGATCACAACCAAAATTAGCCAAGCCCGTCCCATGATCAACTGCGAGCCCTGATCTGCTTAGCCAACTCACGAACAGCTACCTCCTCAGAACAATCAAACAGCATACCCACCTGCTGACTCCGAATGAAAGCACGGCGAGCCCTAGTCTGAATTCCCTCCTCATACCACACATCAGCCGGAACCATATGCCAAGACTCAACAGCCGCAGTCAACCTAGTCCCCTCCAAATTTCCCACACACTTCTTAGGCCGCCCCCTTGCTCTCTTTGGCTCAAGAGAAGCAGGAGATTGCTGCAACTTTCGTGGCCTTCCTCTCCTCCTCCGCTTCTCTCCTCCCCCCTCACAAAGAAGCTTTCTTTGGTTCCTTGATGCTGCTAGCGGCGTAATGTCAAAAGATTCGGGAAGACAATCAATTTCTGAATCGGTATCGCCTTTCTCGTGTTCATCTATCATATGCGTAACAACAGAAACGTTTTGGACCACCAAATCTTCCAAAATACCCTCCACATCAGCAACAGATCTAGGTTTCCAAAAAAAAGCAAACTGCCCCTTAGAAGAAGTTGCCCGATTTGCTACCAGTAAAATGCCCAGCATCTCCTTTTCCACATTAAGCCTCCAATTATTAACACAAAACTTGGCCCACCCCAATAACCCATTAAACACGGCATCAATATTTTTGAAATACCAGGCATGCCACATAATTGTATTCATACGAGCCTCCTTGGCACCCACGTTGAAATCAAAATTGTCCAAATTGAATCCCTTAAATTGAGCCAGCTCCCTAATTTCACTCCAACTATATCCCACCTCCATCAAATCCCGCGCTTGCTGTTTCAATTCAAAATGCTGTAACTTTTCCACCTGGCGTAACTCCTTCCCCGCATCAAGCTCAGCATCTTGTAACGGTAATTTCAAACCCTCATCACCGACAACCTCCACTTCTCCGGCAGCCAACACCGAGTCATGAGCCAAATCTTCGTTATCATCCAAGCCATCGCCGCTGCTGTCCTCTAAATCACTAGAATCCACCACCACGCGACGAGAGATCCCCTTAACACCCCGCACGGCCCCACTTGATTTATGTTTTTAAAAACAGTTTTCTGTTTTATAAAATTAAAAAACAAAAAAACTTGTTTGACAAAATTGTTTTCTCATAATTGTTTTAAAAATTGTTCCCTATTTTTTTGTTTTTAAAACAGAAAAATCAGAACATGAAAAAGTTGTTTTTGTTTTCTATTTTTCAACTTTTTTATTCTGGAACAATGAAACACGAAAAAATTTATTATGGACACTTTTCGGTGGTGCAAAGTTGCACCACTCACCTTTTGATCCGGTAGCAGGTTTTATTCTATTTTCCTTTTTTTCAAAATTAAAATATTTAATATATTTAAGTAAATTAATTACCCTAATCTTCTCCCCTTTTCTCTCTCTCTCTCAAAGCTTCAACCTTTTCTTTTCTATACTCTTGAATCTGTTCCTGTAATTTACTTGCACTCCACCCTCTTCAATTCCAGTTCCTCAGCCTCTCGCGTTTTCCTCCGCAGCCTCTCCACCAACTCATCAATTCTCCCCAAAAGCGACGCCGTTTCACTCTCGCAGCGTTCCAATTTCGCAATCGCGGATTTCCTCTTCTCCTCGCTTGCTCTCAGTGACAACTCCTTGGATCGAACGAGCTCCGTCAGCGTCTTGTGCAGCGCCATGCCTTCATCGACCTCGCGCTCGAGCTCCTCGATGCGACGGCGTTTGGAGTCGGAGTGCTTTGAAGTGGATTGGAAGTGCGGGTAGATCTGGGAGCAGAAAACCCACACCCACCAAGATCATCTTCATCACCGACACCTCTGTTTTCTTCTTCTTCTCTCGGTTGATGGGTTGATGCAAGATTGCAAGGTCTGGGTATGGTTCAGATCTGAGAACCAAGAACCGCCGCATGCAACCATAGCTCGCGGTTGAGGGGTCAGTTTTGAGGTCGAAGAAGGCTTTTCTTTCCATGGTTACTTGATCTGAGATGCATCTGCAACCCTGGAGACGCCGCATCACCATCACAAACCCCCTCTCACCGGATCCACTGTGACTTGCTGGTTTTCCCACCTCTTCATCACGCCTTTGTCGTTACTGAGGTGATGGGTGTTGGTTGGGCGGTGGATGATCGATTTTGCTGCTCCTGGGAACAAGATCTGGTTTTTTCTCTGCAACTCAGATCTGGTTCTCCATTCCCCTGGTCCTGAGTTCAGGTGAGTGAGGAGAGGGAGGAGATCAGGGCCAAAGGGTGAGATGGGAGTTTCTGATGTCTGTTGTTGATGGGTTGGAGGGCCACTGAGAAACCCACCACACACGACGAAGATGGTTATGTGGTGGTCGGAGAGGAGGTTGGGGGAGGGAGGTTAGTTACAGAGGCTGGGTAGAAGGTAGAAGATGAAGAGGAGAGAGGAAAGATTACGAGGAATTAGGTTTTAATTAACTTAATTAAAATTATTACAAATTAATTATTGTGATTAATAAATATGTATTTTTTTATAAAAAAAACCGGGGAACTTGCAATAGCATGTCAAAAAGGGGGTGGTGCAACTATAGACCACCAAAAAGTGGTCCATAGTAAACGCGTCGATGAAACACGGAGAACAATGTGTTTTCTTGTTTTTCATTAATGGCATGATTGTAATTAAAAGGAATTAGAGTATTAAAATACGCAAGGAACCCACGCTCTTCCTCTTTGTCGCTCTCTTCCTGTGGTCGGCGGCCGTTCACTGTGGCTTGCGCTCCGAGGGAGCAACGAGGGTCCAAGGGCGGCTAGTAGGAGGTGGCAGCAGGCATGGCGCACGGCGGCGAGGAGAGAGAAGGGGGCGAGGTGGATCGGACAGTGGTGCTGAGGTTTCCGGCGGAGAAAAGAAGGGTTGGGTCACTGGTTTCATCATGAGTTACTGGTGGCTTACCAATTTGGGGAAAAGGCTCTTTGGTCGGCTTTTCTACGGTAGTTTCTGGTGAATGGGTGATTCAGTGAAGATTAGGAAAGGGGCTGCCATGAGAGGCGGGTACTGGTTTAAGCTTGTGATGGGGGGCGGCTGTGGCTCTGTTTTGGTGGTTGAAGGTTTTGTGCAGAACATAGTTGATTCTTGGAAGAGAGAAAATGGTTTGTAGTGAAACTCATGGGGTTTATATGCAACTGCCAGGGTTGAGGTGGGAGATGATGAAGGATGAAGTTCTATGATCTTCTCTGTAAAAAAGAAAAACAAATTGGAGGAGGAAGATGATTTTTCTTGTCCCCATTGCTGAACCAGAGAGTCTCATTTATGCTATCTTTTTAATCTTTGTTTTCTGTCTGATTCCCCATAGTTCCACTCTGAGGTCCCTTTCCTTCATCTGATTTTTGCTGCACATGAATCAATGCAGTGAATGCACAGCAGGTCTTATGACTACTTATCCTTCTCACTTTCCTCTTCAAAAAAAAAAGTAATGCTCACATGATCTTTGTTGAACACTTGTGCACAATGCTATTTAAATTGCTTTGTTATGCACTAATGTTGACTTAGAGTAGTGAAGAATTAACCAAGAATTGCTTCTTGTTTCAATGGCAAGGCTGTGGGTATCTCCATAAAGGAAAGGGATTTTGGTGCAAGTAGGTGATGTCCCTACTAGTTATGTTCACGTGCTGCAATTTTGCTGTTGGAAGAAAGGTTTTAAGTTTCATAAAATAAATAAATAAACATAAAACCAAACAAGCTTTTTGATTTTTTTCCTCTAAATAATGTTTTTATAACAAGTTTATCAAACAAGTTTTTTTGTTTTTTTTATTTCTAAAACTGTTTTTGAAATAATATTACCAAACAAGTTTTTTTCATTTCTTGTTCGGAAAAGTTGTTTTTAAAAATTGTTTTACAAAATAGTTTTGGAAACAAGAAAATTAAAAACACAATCAAACAGGCCCTTAGTTTGCCTTTTTTATGGTCGATTGGTAGGTTAATTTGGTTAAACGAAAATGACAGGTTAGGCTAATTAATTTGCAAAATGATACACGGTTGGGTTTAAAGAATTAGATAAGTAATGTAATGCAATCCGCCTGGTGAATTAAAAGAATTGAACAAACGAAAAAACCAACATTCATAACAAAAGAAATCACTTGATTCAAAACCAACCCTGAACAAAACTCATGAAAATGAACCAAACTCAACAAGTAATCAGAATAAGACATCAACATTCCAAAACTCAATATTCAAAGCTTGAAAGAATGCAAACTGGATGTGGTTGCAGGTAATGAAGTTGGTTACTATGTGAATATCTTCTCTAAGCTCTTCCTAACTTTACTAATGAATCAAGCAGCTTCTAGATGACAAGCAGGAAATGTGATTCACTGAGAATTACATAAACAAGTTGGGCCTGGATGCCTTGTATGTTGTCTTGAGCTTCCTAGTTGGGGGCCTAATCTTCTTGTACACCAATGGGAACTTGATTTTGGAGTTGTGGAACTGCTTGGTGCTCTCCCTCTTGCAGAGTTTGGCTTCGACGGTGGCGGTCTTTATGATCTGGATGCATGGAGATCTGACTCTGTGACGAGATGCCATTTCATTGTACATGTGTTCAACAGCACCATTCAGAGTAGTGTCTCGGTATTCCTTGTACATGTTGTGGTATCCAGTTCGGCTTTGATATCGCAACCAAATTCCATAATTTTTAATCTTGGTAGGATTTTTCTCGAAGATCTGCAATCAGCAAAAAAGAAATAAATTATATCTCACTTTCTACAACTAGAACCTAGAATCCAGCAGGCAAAAGACAAAAAATAATCCTTCTCCAAGCACCATTTCATCCGGTTAAAACTGAATAACTGAACAAGAGGCATGTAAAAAGTCAGTTACAACATTCAACTAGCAAAATATAGTTTCACACTTAAAACCTCCTCTCTTAAAAATTATAGAATATTTCATGCAATTTTCCCAGCCTGTTCATAGACTGGTAGTAAAAAAACAAACCCCTTAGGAAATATCAGACAATGCCTCAAAACCTGATACCAAAGAAAACAGACCAATCCCCCACCCACCCCCCCCCCCCCGCCCCCCCGCCATGTATAACAAGTTCCAATTAATTTGAATTCTTCAATAAATGAGAAAGTAAGGGTGCAAAATGTGTCCAACAACAGATAGTTAAAAGCCCAAATAACTTAGAGTCAAACTTCCAACATGCAAAACTAGATGCCATTGTCTTCCACCATTTTCCAAAGTTTATATAACATTGTAAATTTATTTGTCCCCAGGACAGTAAGGATTCAGAACAGAAAGTATATATACCATGTACTTCTTTGAAAATATAAAGAGCCCTGTACAAAAGCTTCATTTTCCAAGTAGAAACCTATAGCTTATTCACAACCTACTGCTTTAATCAGCATGATGTTAAGTGGAATATAATATGACATTTCAGACGCATACCTCATTGATGGCGAGCACTTGCCCATTGCTTTTCTTGACTTTCTTAAGCTTTCTTAAGAAATACCTGCAGAAGATAAAACGAAAACATGAATTTGATCCATGGTGTCATGCTTTTCAGAAATCGGAAATAATGCAATTAATTAATGAATTAACAGAAACATCAATCAATTTCATCTCATTTAAAAGAGCAATGCAACAACTTGCCACCACAGAGGATACAAAACAACATTGACTTAACATAATAGTAGAGGAAGCATCACACTCATGTAATATGATGTTTAACATTGAACATCACCGGAACGGTCTTTCTTAAGCGCGAGTATAGCTAGCCCACTCTAATGGCATGCATTTCTAAGTGATGAAAAAAAAATTGCACTAGCTTTGACTATGAATGGTTCTCACCAACCTATCTAAACACACAGAAAATAAGCCTAAGGTTGATATTTCCAACTTTTTGAGCATTTTCAGAACACCCCATGATCAAACAGAATCAAAATGCCAATGTGAATGTTGTTACATACCAGAACTTGGATTTGGCACGGACCTCATTGGTTGCCCAGAGCTTCATCCTATAGATCTTAGGATGCACATCAGTTTCAGTAGGGAGAGCTCTCCCGACAACCTGGTACTGGTGAAACTGATACAACATAGAAAAAACAAAAACATTCCATTAGAAACTCGGCAATGTTTCAGGAAATTCAACACATGAAGCTGAATGCATTACCTTGAAGGCGACCATTTGGAATTGCAGAGAGGACGATCGCAGCAGCAAAGTTTGGTTTGGTTTGGTTTTGTGTGTGTAAACCAGGAGTAAGGCAAAATGTAAAACCCTAAATTGAATCTGAATAGTATTGGGCCATTTTGAAACTCAATTGGTTTGGCCCTTTCATGAAAGGGCATGTATTAGGGGTAACATACTGGGCTCATGGTCATCCCAAACATTTTTATTTCTTTTGCAAATTGTATAATGTTTCCAGAGGAGGGCTCTACTCAGTACTCACTCCAAGAGTAACTTTAAAGAGTTACTCCACACCCTCCCCCTCATCTCACCGTTTATTTTTTTATAATCTAAAGGTTGCTATTTAATCTCACGTGACCTTGTTTTTATCAATGCCTAATTCACTAACAGACTGCACCAAATGGATGGTTCCTGATGGCCGCCTCTGTTGCCTCTTTCCCCTTGGTGATTGATGGGAAGCTTGTTGTGATGATAGTATTTTAACGAAAAATTCAATCTTGATTATCATAACGTGTTTTTTCTCTGATCTTGCCTTTAATTCATTCCCAGCATACTGTATTTGGCCACAAATGAATCTGACTTAGAGTCCAGCCCCAAGACTTTTCCTCCTCCGACGGCATGAGTGTCCTTTAATTGAATCTAGCACTAGCACTACCATAAGAAACAGAAAGGTTTTGGTTTAATTTGGAACTAAATGAAAATCACAAGCCCGACCAACATATTATGAAATTTCTGTCATGAAAATTCATTACAATAAGCTTGATCAATTGAATTTAAAAAATGAAAGAAATGATTGGAAGGTGATTTGAGAAGGTGAGCGTAAGAAAAAAGGAGAATGGCCAAAGTGCACCCAGAGAAGCAAACATAGGATAGCCACTCTGTTTCGAGAAGAAAGATGCGCTAAGCAAGCAGGATCCAGGTTCACGTGAGGTTTATAAGTATGTAATCAAGTCCGTTAATCTTAAATAAAATTAACGGTGAGGTGAGGAAGAAGAGTAACTCTTTAAAGTTACTCTTGGAGTGAGTGGAGTCCTCCTCATGTTCCCATGAATATAATAAAACAAAAAAGCATTATTTTTCGATGTATAAAAAATCACAAAAGCATTAGTGGTAATGTAACACGAAGCAAAAGCACGAGCAATATAAGTTATCTAGTGCTGCATATATATAACCCTCTTTTTTTATTAGTGAAAACAATACTTATATTAACCCTCTTTTTTTAACACTATTCCCTTGCTGGTCTTTTCTTTCTTTCCTCTTCTGATGTTGTTTTATATTTCTTTCCCTGTACATTATTTGGCACCTCTGGTGCAGTATCAATGAAATTTAGCCTTTCTAAAAAAAAAAACACTATTTCATTGTTGAAATTTATGTTTTTTTCACTGAATTGATGCTATATTTTTTGTGAGGACTCCACATGAATTTTAATGAATGAATGAGAGAATGTTGGAAAAGTAGTGTGAAAATGAATGTTATCATAATTTTTCTATTTTTTCTTCAAAAAATAGTAGTTATATATCAATTTTGTTGCACATATTAGATACGTGCAAATTTAAATTTCGTTATAAATTATATATCATAGATCTTGGTCCCCCTTTTAACAAAATGCAAACTCCGCTTGTTGCGTCCACTTCGGTTTCTTATATGAATTGTTTGTATTGTTGGCTTGGTCATGATGTTTATCAGTTCGGTCATTACTTGTTATTCAGTAACTCAAAGGGTGTTCAATTTCTCACCTCAATCACCCAATTTAACACCCTACCCAAACATAATAAACCCCAAAATATTCATCTTGCAAAATAAACCCTGAACCTTTCTCTCTTTTCCCTTCACTCTTACTCTTCACTTCACTCTCACTCTTCAACATAGGGTGCATTGATTTGTTGGGATATCTATGTTTTCACATCTAGGGTTCTAAATCTTAGAATGTCAAAAAACACTTCCCGGATTTACAAAACTCGGAATATAACTTATCTCGGAATAGTAAAGTATTGTACCAATTTGAGGTGGGGTGAGAATTTGAGTGTTGAGGTGGGAAATTGAACTCCATAACTCAAGCTCAAACTCGACCCAGTCCAGAGTCTTATTATATGCCACCGTAGCTTTTGTTTAAATTTGTGAATGTTATCAAATGAAGACTATACAAGGGAGAGGGAGTGAGAGAGGAAACGAGAAGCAAGATTTGGACAAGTAATATTGTGGAATGAGAGGTGTGTTGCTTGGTGCAACCACCCTTCTATATATAACATTAAATACATATGGGCCAAGCCAACCGACTTTCTAGCATAGCCTATATACCCAAATACACATGCTCATCCAAATTATATATAACAGTGCAATCGTTTATATTTATAACTCCCTTTAATAATGTTAGGATTCACAAAATTAAATTATAATATTAAATCACAAAATTTGGTTCGAACTAGTGAGTAGTGACCCATTGACTCGATATCTTAACCGAACTAATGATCGGTCTGAGTTAAAATACTATTAGCAAAATTCACGTAAATCTAGTGATTAATTGAAAATTTGCCCTAAAAAATTGTAGTGAAATAGTGTAAGCGAAAAAATAGATGATAAAGCTGCTAAACCTGTCACAACCAACCCTTGCAAAACATATAAGCTACCAACACGCTTAGCTTTCCATGGGTCAATTATATGAAATTACAACACCAAAACTTACTTGTTGAAGACCTGATTTTTTGGAAGAATAATTATTGTTCTTGATTCAGGATACGTCCAACGTTGAGCGATCATATCTTTATTTGTATCTCACACTAGCTCCCTTTCACAGCTTTTAATGGAGCTATGTGGAGTCTTTAGTTTTCTAATTGAACGATTACAAATGAGATATAGTCATATCAGTTATAACTTTTATCCCAACTCATTATGGATTTAAGAGTTACGAACCACACTTCAACCCACACCCATCAAATTATAGATACTCAGAGCTAATAATAACAAGATAACCTACCTATGCACCCATCAAAATAATAATAAATTAACCAAATTTTCATAAAATAAAATAATATATAATTAATTGTTGCCCACGAAATGTTTGATAATTCTAACAAAAGTACATCTTTGGTAAAGATATAGAACTTTCTGTTTTTCCTAGATGTTGGTGCCGTGTGCACATGTATCCCTCAATTAAACGGGTCAAGTATAGTTGAACTCTATTTATTTTATTCCAACTAACTCATTGTATTGACATAGTCCTTGTTTGCGTGCAGATTTTCTTTGTTTCGAATTAAAATCATGCGGCATACCTACCAGAAGAACAATTGACTAATATGTTGACGTCACATATGGGAAACAACCATATTCCATTTGACCTTTTATTCAAGAGAAAATATGATTTCAGATAAGAAGCAAGTTCATTAGTTAATTATAGAGAATGGTCCACGAGAAAGTAAACTAATAACATGTTGCAGGCTTGCAGCCTGTTAAGCACCGACACAGATACGGAAACCAGACATGGATACTGATATACTGATATGTATCATGTCTAAAATATAATTAGACACCATGCAAGAGTATAAATGACCCACAATAGTGGGTAAGGTGACTTGTTGTTACAAAAAATAAAAAATAGAAGATTACAAAAACACCCTTCAAATTATTCTTTCTCTCTACCACAATCCAGATCTCCTTTCTCTCCCTCCTTTCAAACTCCTTCTCTCTCTCTTCAAAATTTCGTTCCCACACATCTGCACCTCCTTTTTGCCTCCCCCTTTACAGAAATGCTATGCATAAAACCAATACTCTGTCATATTTGCAAACCAAAACGAAATTTCTGTGATGTGGGCTTCCAATTCGAAAATGGGTGTCGTTTGATGGAATCCTTTTCGCCTTGAATACTCACTGGCGATCCACTGAACTTAAATTTTCCTGAAAATTTCATGAATTTGCCGAAATTTCAATTATCTGGGAGTTAAAGTTTTGATCAGATCTGATTAATTAGTCCACGCTGCCAAAGAAAATTGGTGGGATCTGACTTTTGTATTTTGCTTGCTGAGATGATGATGGATCTACTGCAACATTTCTGGGTTTCCTCTCTCCTAAACCCATAAAGAGGAAGAAGTTGAACAAGGGGGAGAGTGGAGGAAAAAGGGGAAAGGCAAAGAGATTATTTTACAGTGGTTTTCCGAACCACAGCGCTGGAGCTCTGTGACCGCCGACGTGGTGGCAAAACGGTGGAAGGCTGGTCGGAGGCGGCGGCTTGGTGACTGAGCAGGTGCAACAGATGTGGAGATTGAGAATGTGTTGTCGTCCTTCCTGGGGCTTCCAGAGTACAGAGGTGGAAAAGGGAAGAGGGAAGGGGAAGAGATGAGGGCATTAGAGTCAAAGTGTAAACAAATTAAAATAAATTACAAATACAATACTACCATTTCACCAAGTTCCCCATAAGGCATCTTTATAGCATATTCCATTTCTGTGGCTGATAATATGTCATGCACCGGTGCAAGACCCACATCCTATTGCACCTTATCCTCCACCCCAACATCTTAATATTTTTTTTCTTCTAATTATCTTAATATTATTTGTATATATAAGACACCAACATCTTAATATAATTTGTGTACTTCTACAATATGTGTGGTACAACTTACAAGGTATTGAACAAGTGAAATTCTTATATAAAGTCAGATAGTGAGTATAGAGTGACCTATTGTTATACTATTTGTCAAGTTATATATTTGTTTTTAATTTAAGTTGACTTTTTTTAAAGTTATTCAAATATAAAATATAAGTTATTAGCTAAGCATCTAAGTCGTGTGAGCGAGGTGTTTAAGCTGTTAAAAAATTATTTTTTTAATTTTACACTTGATGAGTGTTGTACACTTAGATATGCAGAAAATCACAACATGTCAGTTCATACTTGATCAAGAGAGTAGAGACTTAGTATAGAAATGTTGCCATTGCAAATTAATGAAGCCAGGTTTCTTTTAAGCAAGGAGCAAATTTCCTTTGAGAATACAGTATATGAACAATAAGATGATTCTTTAAACAATAGTCATTGACAATATAATATCAGATTGAAGGAGACAATGAACTCAAAATTGAAGCACTTAAATGTGTACAAAACAATGAAATGTTTGTGTTCATAATGACCATGTTCCTATAATGACCTAAAGCCAGTTCTATATCACCTGAACAAACTGAAAACTTGATTTCTCTTCTTTCTTCTGTATATATCACTTTCCATCTATGGGAAACCCAAGAAAAAAAATTCAGAATTGCCATTTCAAAGTTATTCTCCTATTCTCCATTAAACATCAGCACACTTCATTGGAGCATAGCCAAGTCTAGACTTGTTCATATCATACAAGATGTGAAAGTTCTGCTGTTGGTAGTTTCCAATTATTGAAAGAGCAGACCTAGGAGTCCCCAAAATAGCCAAACAAACAATTTCTTCTGGTTCAATCTGGATAAAATAGTTCTCCACAGGAAAGTCCCAAACTGCTCCATCAGCAAACAATATCCCAAACTCAGGAAGCTCCATTTGTTCAACTCCACTCACATTATAGCATGGACTTAGAGGAGGAAAGCCTTCAACAATTGAATAGCCCTTAATTTTCCTCATGAATGCCTCCTTAATAATCCCATAAGCAGGTTCAGCAAAATATGTCAGAGTGGTGCCAGAATCAATTATTGTACCACCACCGCCGCCGCCATCTTCTGACAAATCCCAAGTCTCTTCTGGTATCTCTAGCACTTCACCACCAACCATAACAGATTTTATCTGAACATAGTAAAATGTGTCAACTTGATTCTCTTTCTCTTTCCCACCAACAAAAGAAGTGAAATTCAAATTTGGGTGGCTGAGAAGCTCATTGTCCTCACCAAATATCAACTTGCTGCTTGAATTGCTGTTCCTATCCACAAGGCAATAGGAAAAGGAATGGCCATATAGTGATTTCAGCTGAGAACTAAATGATAATGGTCCTCTCCCTAAGCCTAGTAACCCTGCAGCACCATGAAATAGACCTCTATTCCAGTGACCGCAACCAAACATCACATTCTCAACAAGCTTCATCTCAGGCTTATTCCCAGTAAGATTGACTGTGAAAGTTTCCAGTGCAAAATCCCCAGTTGTGTTGGAACTATCACCATACCAATAGAAATATGGACAGCTCTGATTCTCAGCCTTGCAAGGGTAAGGAGGGTCTGGGGATGACACCAATTGGCACTGAGGATCATGACAAGTTATGTTCTTGAAAGAGGTGGAATCTTTGGGATCATAGTATGGTCCATTTTGCTCAAAACAAGCATAGCAAGGAAGACATTGAATCCAGTTAAGGTCACTGCCAGTGTCAAGTATCAGAGAAAAATGTTTAGGTGGTGTTCCAATAAACACATCCATGAAGTACTCTCCAGAGCCAAGACTCACTCCTGAAGCCAAGGTTGCCACAAGATGATTGGAACTGTTTCCTGCAAAATATTCTGCAGGAGAAACCTCTGGCTTATAGGGCTTCTTTGATTGTTCTTTTGCTTTCTGAAGCCTGGAAATGGTGTTTTGGTTCTTCTTTTCTATGACCCTTCTGTGAAGGGTTTGAATTCTGATCAAGTCTCTCACTACAAATTCAGCTACAGAATTTTTAGCCTCAGCTTCTTTGCTCATTGGCTGATGTCTCAGGTGGAGTTTCATAGATTGCTTGTGTTGTTTTGTTGCAAGAAAAAGTTCTCCCTCAACATCATCATCATCATCAACTCCAGAATGCCCCAGTTTCTCTGACTTTGAGAAGCTACACCCAGTTTCTTCTGAAGAAGAAACAGAATTGAAGCTTGATGGCTCAGGTAACTTGATTGCAGCAAGAGAAGAGCCGTTCTTACTGAGACAATTGTGATTGTGATTCTCTGAAATGGGTTCCACAGTGCAGGAGTTCAAAAGAAGGAGAAGCAGAATGGGAAAAATCTTCAAAACCATTGGTATGATGAGGTCTTCTTTGCTGAAAAAGAAAGGTAGATGCAAAATCCAGAAAGAATGAAACTTGCAACAATTCTGAGCTTTGAAAAAAAAAAAAAACAGGAAGGGTTGTCAAAATTCAATCTCAAAACCAATCAGAAATTGCAAAATTCCCCAAAGAATCAAACTTTGAATGAGAAAAATGAAGGTAGAGGCCTAGAGGGATTATATTGAAGGAAGCCAAAATGCTAAAGCTGGATACTTTCAAGGCCTAAAATGACAGAGAGAGAAGAGAATGAAAGAAGAGGAAGAAAGTGATTCTTGGTTCTAGTTTTATCAAGAACAATTGATCCTGTTCTACACCTGGTAGATTTTCAGGGTGTTTTTGAAAGAAAAAATATTATGAGTTACTTGAATGAAGGAAAGAAGTGATTTGAAATGTTGAATCAATAAATGCAAACATGCTCAAAGAATAAAAACCAGAAACTTGGTTTCATTCATAAAAATCAGTTTGAAAAGATTGATGATGAAAAATCAAATTTTAATGGGAATATATATAAATGACTAGTCTTCCAATCTTATACTCTTGCAGTGTATTTTCCTCTCAGTTTCCTTCAAACCCATATCACACAGGTTTAGACCTTACCATATAGAAAATGACACATTTGTAAATGAACCTTTCACAAAATCCATAGTACATGAATTTAATTGCACTTTAGCTTTTTAATAATTCATATAATTAACTTTTTATCTTGAAATATTGGATGACAAGTAGGTACAGTGTTTCCTACATTGGCTGCAACTACAAAAAGTCAAAGTGAAAAATGGAAATGTGTGGTCACTGGTCACTGGTCACTGGTCAGAGTTTGTGAACATGTCCCTGTCTCCATTGCTGACTATAACCTGATAAGTATTTTTCCCTCATAACTTCATTTAATTAATAATGTGATCTATTTTTGGATTTTTGAGACCAAATGTTGAGTAAGATACTAAAACGCAGGTCATTGAAATGGATGTTAGATAATCTTGACTTCTTCTAGTCTTTTGAAATTGAACGTTGATAATGGGTACGATAACAACTACAAACAAATGGATACTCGCATGACACTCTACTGCCCAAGTTGAGGAAAAGGATTTTTGAATAATTAAAGTGAAAAAAGAAAGAAACAATTCGAGATTGTTTTTTTTTTTGGTCTGAATAGTATGGATTATATTCCATTGAAAAGCCTGGTACAACCATGTGCGTAAAGAACTTTTTTTTAGAGGGGTGAGAAGGAAGTGCATTTTTACAAAAAGAAGGTAAATTTTTTGAATATATGACATTCAATTAGTATATTATTATTTTACATTGTCATTGCATAAACATTAAACTTTGCTTTTAATAATAAACTAGAAACTACTATTGAACAAAAGTGACCCTACCCTACCCTCCCCTCCCTCCATTTCCTTAAATAAAAATCTCGTAACTACCCTTAAGAGTTTCTTTTGGGCTTTTGACAATGATAGATAGTTTTGATTAAAGGTACTTGAATAATGAAACGAGACTTACATCAAACAAATACAGGATCCATCTAAATAGTGCAAAAGCACTTTCAAAAAAAAAATCTAAATAGTGCAAAAGAACAATATCACAATGTTACACATTAAAATGCAACAATATATAATATGTTTGCTCACAAATTCTACTCAACAAAAACAAGCAAATAAATCCTAAAATATCCTCCTCTTTTTATATCTCGTATTTCACATTTTTTCATTGCCAATATTTTTAGGTTCTGCCAACTCTGCAGAAACTTCCACAAGGGAGATCAATTACAAAATAAATGACTCAATCGTATGAAGTTGAATTTTTACTGAAGTAGCAGATTGTTCTTAATTTATCTATTTGCATTGCAATTTTGCTTTTTGAATTTATATTCTCACATGAAACAAGTGCCATTGGAAAACCCTTTAAATGCAAATCTAAACATCTTTGGCAAAAAAAAAATGATTTATACCAAAATATGATGTAAAAGGTTAAGGTGAAAAAAAAGGGGAGAATTCGGGAATTAGATTTCCCACCCCTCATTTAGAATTGCCACCCATTTAAAAATGGGGAAAAACCAAAATTGTCCCTCCGTGTTTTACTCCAGAGGTTGAACATTCGGACTCATCCGAATGTTCAACTTTCGGACTCTGTTAATATTAGAACAGAAATCCCTCAATTCAGATTCACTTTTAGAACAGAACAAAACATCAACACTCGGAGCTCTCAAGACATGCGACCCAGAAGCGACCTAGAAGCGACAAAAGCGACCAAGAATCGCGACCAAGAATCGTCCGTGTTTCAAAAGCGACACTGAGGTAATTCGATTTCCTTTTGAGACAGTATCTGGTTTGAGAGGTCCGAATCTTGAAGTTTCATATTAATCCAGTTCAACAACTCTCGGACGTCTTAAAAAGGAGGGTGGCAAATTTAATTATCAACCAGTCTGAACCTTATAGTCCTGGAGAGATCCGAACCTTATAGTCCTGGATCTTTCCACATCTACAATAAAGCATTTGAATTTTTTCACACATGTGTTCTCAATATCAATTATTCATTTATGTTAATATACAGATATTTCCAAAGGACAATGCACCTCCACCTGAAAGCTTCACAAACATAACAAAAGATTAATATTAGTTCTTTACTAATTCTATATTAAGGACTATTTGTGTAACTTTTGAAATGCTTAACTTAGATTATGTATTGTTATTTTGCTTCACTTTTCAAATGCTTAACTTTGATTATGTATTGTAATTTTGTTTAAATTGGATTATGTAACTTTGCAATTTTAAAGTCATGTTATTTTTGCTGCAATTGGACTAAAGTCATGTTATTTTAACTGTAAGTAAAGCATTCGAACGTATAACTCTCGAACGGGGTCCAAAACATCAACAACGGTACTGGTGTAGAGGTTTAAGTCCCAGAGGGTAGTCCAAACATTTTTTTAAAAATGCTGGGGTGACAATTCTAAATGAGGGATGAGAAATCTAATTCCCGGAGAATTCGTTTGAGATGGTAGAGTGGGGGGAATTTCATAATGCAGAAAGCAGAATTGATGGGTGAATCTTGGGCCTTAGACCCTTATTTCAGGTTAGAGTATTTGGGCTATTACTCCAATCAATAAACTGCATATGTTTTTATTGGGCTCAAACCCAAACTGAAGCATTTTCCTCTATGCTACTCGTAATAGTTTTCACAAAACCACTCCTCGTTATAAACATATAAATTTGTGGTTTTGACTATTGTCATCAAATCCATTGTCGTCCAGCGGTTAGGATATCTGGCTTTCACCCAGGAGACCCGGGTTTGATTCCCGGCAATGGAACTTTTTTTTATTAATTTAGGTTCAATAGTCAAACTTAACTTGTCTCACAAAAATAAGGGTTAAATGTGTTCACCGTCCCTGAACTTTGAGCTAGATCTGGTTTACGTCCCTCGCCGGAAAATCTTCCTAGCGCCATCCTCAAACTCAATTGTTTGTACGGAAACCGTCCTTGCCGTCGATGAAACTCCGACCGCCGTGTCCAGGTGTCACTTTGGAGCTGACGTGTAATTTTTTTTAAAATAAAATAAGAAATAACATAATTGATTTTTAGCTAACCCCAAATCTTTCCTAATTTAATTTCTAAACCCTAAAACTAAAACTAAAACTTTTTTTTTGGGTCCTTTTTAGTTTTTCATCTATACTAAAACTAACACTAACAGTAAATAAAAGAACGGTTATAAAAAAAAATTAAATATGAAAGAATGTGCTTTGTGAAAAATCAAAGCACAAAATCAGATCTGGGTTTCTCTTTTCTTTCTGTTTTCCTTGTCCATCAATGGCAGACTACGACACCCACCACCACCAACAGCGCCTCCAGCGCTGCCACGACGCCACTGTTGGATCCCCATCACGCTCCTCTCCCTCGCCCACCTCATCTTCTACGTTTCAGTCGCACAGACGTTCCGCTCCATCAACGACGTCAAGGACCAGCGCCACTGCCACAAGCTTACTCTAGGCTTGGCCACCGAGAAGCTCCGGGAGATGAGGATGCGCCTCAGCAGCGTTGCCGCCGGTGATCTGCCACACCTTCATCTCCCTTTCTCTCCTCTCTCCAGCCACTTCCATTCCCATGTTGTTTTGTTGCCACAAAACCCTCTCTCCCTCATCAAACCCAAACCCGACAATTAAAGATCGCACCTTTCCTTCTCCGCTGGCGAAGAAGAACGCAGAACCGGTGGCAGCGCTGGAGATTCTGGTGCTGGAGATTGGGGGTTTTAGGGGTTTTGGTGAACAGGTGGAGATTTAAGGTTTCTGCAGATCCCCAATCCCCGACGCCGGAGCGAAGACTCCACCTCCTCCACTGCATCTCATCTTATATCACGAATCTGGGTTTGTAAGCATTTTTCAGCGAGGATTCTAGTGTACAGGTTGTGGTTCCCTCTCACCAGAGCTAAGGAATCTAGTGTCCAGGTTGTATTCTTAGGACTTTAGTAATTTTTCAATTTAAAATTACCAAACCGTGATGAAATTGGGTTTGTCTGTAAAGCCATTTGATTGTTAGTATAACCATTGTAATATCGTTTTATTCTCTGGTGTGTCATCTTGTGCATGTTTTGAATTTTTTATGTAGTTCACTATCTTCTCACGCTTCAAATTTTTGGGTTTTTCTTAGATGGAGGTTCTAGGAAAAATTGGAGAAGATGAAGAAGTGATGAACATAATGAAAAACCCAGAAATCGAACTAAAGGAAGAACCCTAATTTATGGGTTGGGTCTGAAGGAGGAAGATGATGGAGAGGGTTTTGATTTAGGGTTAGTTTTAGTTTAGAGTTTAGAAATTAAATTAGGAATGTTCGGGGGGGGCTTAACTACAAATAAAAATATTTAGTTTTTTTTTAAATTAACACGTCATTTCATTAAATGACGTGGCATGACCACATAGGACGGTTGGGTACGGTGGCCGAAGGCAAATCGCCGGCAAGGACGGTTTCCAAACAAAAAAGGTAGTCTGAGGGTGGCGCTAGGAAGATTTTCCGGCGAGGGACGGAAACCAGATCTCGTTCAAAGTTCAGGGACGGTGAACACATTTAACCCCAAAAATAAATTAATAAGCAGTTAAACACGTTTCAAGAAATTTTTTGTGCTTTAGGAATACACTCTTTATGAAATATTAAGACTCCTAAAATCCATGGCTATTTCATTTACAAATATAGTCTTAACAAATATTGAAAATTCATTGGGTGAGATTAATTATGATGAGAAAAAAACACATCATTAACAAAAAAAACTTCATTAATCAAATGGAAGAAACTGATACAACCAATACGGCCCCGTTTGGAAAAACAGCTTAATTAAGCACTTATGGTCATAAGCGCTTATGACATAAGCGCTTATTCATTAGCTATTTTTGAAAATTTATTGAAATAAATTAAAAATAAGCTGTATATAAGCATAAGCTGTTTTTCATAAGCTATCCTGAGTAGCTTACGAAAATAAGCTGAAAATAGCTTATGGCAGGTCATAAGCTGTTTGCATAAGCCCTCTCAAACACTGACATAAGAGCTTATGCTGTCAGATAAGCTCAAATAAGCTCTTCCAAACTGGGCCATCATGCTAATGAAGCCACATTATATATAACCATTAATTTGACAATTATATGAGTAGACATTAAGACACACACTTATGGGTTAAACATTTTGGTTCCAAAACTAAACTACATGAACGTGGTTTGATTAATTTCCTACTCGATCCATCATCACAAGTCTTACCTAACCTAATTTAGACTGCTTTTCAATTGCAAATATAGTGGTCCTGTTATGAGGTACCCCATGACTATGATCCATGAGTGGTCATGTTCCTTATAGACTTGTTGGTTTATGTCAAAGTCCTCTCATTACCAACGCGTTATATTTTGTTGCTAGCGTCATTTATAGCATACCGATGTAACCGAACCAAGTATGTTACCTACTATATGCATGTTCTCTTCTCACAACATATTTACCGGCAAATGAATGGAGAATGATATGTAAACATCTTATAGCAAAGACACACCAGCATATATCTAGAGTGAGAAACGAAGAAAAGATAGATAAGTTTTAGGGTGTGTTTAATTTAAAATTTCAAATGTGAATCTGAGTCTAATGTGGACCAGAGCTTCAAACGCGGATCTCCATCGTTTTATAGATGTTTGGGAACTAATTTTGAGAATCGATTCTAGGAGTTTGATCGAACCGGCAGAATTGACTTAGAGTAGCTTCTCCATCTTTCTAATCCGATTTTGTGTATTTGTACTATAAATCAGTTACGAAAATCAATTATGAGAAAATTTATCCAAACATATACTCCCTTTGTTCCTTATTATAAGAACCAAATGAAGGGTGTAGCTTGGTCCTTTTTATAAGAACCAATTCAAATTTTAAGGTGCATTAATTATATTTTGGCAACAATACCCTCATTTAATTGAGGTTTTTCTTTCTTTCCACTATACAAGTCATTAATGATAAGTAGAAATTAAGAAAAATAAGTTGGGGTAGTTTTGTAAAGTCAAGATAAATTTGAACAAATTTAATACTACCAACCACTTTCTTAAGGGGTGTGCATTGGTGGTTTGGTTCTTACATATAGGAACAGAGGGAGTATCACGTAACTTAAACTAACGTTACCAGTTCTGGTAACGCTGATCCAAATACACACTTAATGAATGTGATATGTACAATGATGTGATGTGATAATATGAAAAATAAAGAGAAAAGAGAAAATGGTTAATGCATCTTTGGTGTGATTTATGCAAGTCTTTTATGACATAATGTTATTGGATGTCAGTGCAAAACTTATTTACACTGGTGTTGTCTAAATTACCATAGACATGATTTAAGTTAAACCACCAATCCCTGATGAATCAATGACAATTAAGATAACTTTTAAAAAAAAGGCGGGTTACAAATTTCATATTTAATAGGGTTAATCCTCTACTTGGTCCCTGTGGTTGTGTGGCCGTCTGAAATTAGTCTCTCCCCGGAAAATCTGAAAATCTAAGTCCCCGCGTTTGAAAAAGTGTGTGTAGCAGGTCCTCGCCGGAGGGACTAATTTTCAC
Source organism: Lotus japonicus (assembly GCF_012489685.1). NCBI lineage: Eukaryota > Viridiplantae > Streptophyta > Magnoliopsida > Fabales > Fabaceae > Lotus > Lotus japonicus. The sequence continues at coordinate 46,508,503 of NC_080046.1, forward strand.
ACACTTTCCAAACCCGAGGACTTAGATTTTCAGATTTTCCGGGGAGGGACTAATTTCAAATGGCCACACAACCACAGGGACCAAGTAGAGGATTATCCCTTTATTTATTTATCTAAAATATTATTGATGCACCTAAAACTAGGATGATTTAACTCATATAATCATTTTTCATAAACCCCATTTAAATATTATTAGTGGTCTCCACTCTTCACATTTTGCTTCACTTAAGTAGTATGATATAACTTATTTTTTAGGAAATTCTTTTTTCTTCTTTGAAACAAAACTCAAATCCAAAATTTATTAAGGAGAATCAAGCATCTACCCATGAATTAACCACCCTCCACTCTGACCTTGCTATAAAGCATTATATGTAGTTTAACTTGTCTTTTTGTTTTTTAATTGGTGGTAGAGAATTTAATGTCTGCAGGTGCTAATAAATACATTGAGAAGATTAAGAAGATATATATATAAGCTGTATAAGTAGAAACAACCTCAATTCACAGGGTGGCCCATATCTATGTAGTATGTATCTATATGATTGAATTGCCTTCTCCTTAACCTGCCTTTTGCCTAATTGGGCCCCACAAGGTTTTAATTCTCTGAGAACTCTTATGTTGATCTGTCACCATCCTTCTTAATCAGATCCTTGTAATTACTTTATTTCAGTATACAGCAACAGTAGTGTTAAATACACTGAAGCAAGATCATCAGCCATAGAGGTCTCGTGTGCAGTATATGTTAACCTTCAGTCTTTATAATTCGCTTCAAATTTAGTCGTAAAAAATGCTAAAAGCACAGTGATTTTGACATACTCTTCAATGCAGTTTTTATAGTTTGTCTTTTAAGTAATCTGTTTACAAGGGGAGTACTTTATTATTCTAACTAACTTTTCTCGGTAATTGTTCTCCTTCTAATTTTTGTTTTCCAAGATCTCTGAAATATAAAGCATTGCAACATTTCATGTTCCCCTTCCACATACCGGGTCAATCCCACTTGCTGGTGTCAAGTTTCCATGCATCACAAGTCCTTAATGGCTAGAACTGCCACGCACCTAATTTTGTCATATAAATGTTTGTTAGGAATCACTTTATTCACCACCATAAGTGATTGTACTCCAAAAATGAATTAGAATCCTCACATGTGACATATTAAATATCCATATGAGATAATCTTGATCCACTCTAAACTACCCTGGCTGGTCTAAATCTTTGGGATCGTGCGGTTTCAATTGTTCCAAATGTACACTTTTTTAGTGAACTGGTTCTGAAAGTGGACATTTGAAGCACGTATGACAATAAGTTCATTAGCACTTTTTTATAAGTAAGTTTGAGAATTTTTTTTGAAATAATGTGAAATTAAGTTATAGATAAACATAAATTCTAAATCACCAAAATAAGTTCAAAACTTATAAGTACGCTCTAAGTTATTTACATAACTCTCTCAAACACCTGCATAATATGCTATAAGATAAGCTCAAACAAACACTTCCAAATAGGGAGCAGAAGCGAATGCTGGAAGTGTTCCCTTAACTTCTTATTTATTTCTCATAACTTTATAATAACATGAGTTAACCGAACATGAAGACATTGAAGAGGATACATACGTACATGACATGACAACTTGTCCCATAAATATAGTGTGGGTATTTGTTACAACTCCTTTTCAGCCTGCACTCAAATACCATCCTTGGCAGCATCATTTTAATGAAATCGTGATGAGGCCAAGTAGAATGGAAAAAATGTACACACTATGGCTCTTTTTGATTGAAATCTTTTTACATGTTTCCACATCAAGCAGTGGCAAAGTCCCTGCAATTATAGTGTTTGGAGACTCCTCTGTGGATTCAGGTAACAACAACTTCATTCTAACCATGGCCAAAAGCAACTTTGAGCCTTATGGTCGTGATTTTCCAGATGGAAATCCCACTGGTCGCTTCTCCAATGGCCGCATTGCTCCTGATTTCATTTCTGAGGCCTTTGGCCTTAAGCCAACAATCCCTGCTTACTTGGATCCTGCTTATAGCATATCAGATTTTGCTTCTGGTGTTTGCTTTGCATCTGCTGGAACTGGCTATGATAATAGCACTTCAAATGTTGCTGTAAGTCTTCTTCAACTAGTCACTTTTTCCAACACATCTTTATCTTCAAATGTACTCATCTACACCATTCGGTCGTTTTGAAAAAAAAGTTAAAAATTAGATCAATATGTTATCCCATGGCACATGAAAATATATGAGGATAAAGATTTAAGTATGTGCAATTATCATTTTTCTTAATTGAGTAGTGCATGTTTGGATTGATCTTCAAGTCTTTTGGAATCAATTCTCCTCCCACAAAAGCTACTATGTGTCATGTCTCCCTGAATCAATTATGGTTCTTCAGTGAAAATCTACCGTGTATCCAAAGATGCACTAACATAGTTGAGTTTGCGGTTGGTACCATGTTTGGGAGCCTTGGAACAAATTTTCATTCACCATAATCACTTTTAGTTAGTTATAGATAGATGCTTTACAATCGGCTTAGAAAATTGATATTAGTTTCAAAATCAATTATACGAAGAAGATAGAGAGAGTAACTTCTGCGGAAGACATAATCAATTGTGTAATTTCATAAACAATTTCCATTCAAAAGCGATTTTACCCACTCAAAATTGATTCTGAGAGGTTCCCAATAAGGAACCAAACAAACACCAAATCAATTTTACAAATCCGAACATAGATCACTTTACTTTCAGTTCATTTTTATTATAATTAATTTTATCAAAATCAATTCTAACAACGTTGATCCAAACAGACACTAAATGATGCTAACATTGCTACCCTGAATGATCTTTCTTGCATGAATTTTTATTTTTTCTGATACTTTGGTAGGATGTCATACCTCTATGGAAAGAAGTTGAGTACTACAAGGACTACCGACAGAAATTGGTAGCATATCTTGGTGATGAGAAGGCTAATGAAATAGTAAAGGAGGCTTTGTATTTGGTCAGCATAGGAACAAATGATTTTCTTGAGAACTATTACACATTCCCAGAAAGAAGGTGCCAATTCCCTTCTGTTCAGCAGTATGAGGATTTTCTCATTGGACTTGCTGAAAACTTCATCAAGCAAATTTATGAGCTTGGAGCAAGAAAAATTTCTCTTACAGGGTGTCCACCCATGGGGTGTCTGCCATTGGAGAGGGCCGTCAACATTTTGGACCACCATGGTTGTTCGGAAGAATACAACAATGTGGCTTTGGAATTCAATGGAAAGTTGGGATTGTTAGTGAAAAAGATGAACAAGGAGCTTCCAGGGCTTCAATTAGTAGATGCAAATGCATATGATATGCTGCTGCAAATTGTTACACAGCCTTCTTATTTTGGTAAGTTTTTTTTATTGATTGTGCTTAACTGTTTTTATAGGTATATCTGCTTTGTTACTCAAATAATTTCCTTTCCATTTGGATGAGAAATTTATTTATAACTTCTAGTTTTAGCAAAACTTTGTAAAGCAAAACTACTTAAGCTCTGTTTTTTTAAACGTGCACATTTCGAAGCATAAATGCCAACCGAACTAAAAAGGCGGATTGAACATGTGCTTTTACTTTTTTCAACTTTGTACAAAATTTAGTGTTGTAAGCTAATTATAACTTTCACCTTAAACTTTAATTAAAACAAGAATATATTTGTTGATGTGGCGGAATTTAATTGGGTGACTGTGTAAACAAACTGACGGTGCACATACATTAAATTCTTTTTAAAATATTAAATAATTCACTTCTAAAGTAATTAGTTCTACATAAAATGTAAGCTCGCTTGCTCTAACTTCTAGATCAAGGAGTGTTAGCAACCCTCAATTTCTAAAATTCTATTGGTCGAAATTTATGCAAGTCTTATATTTTCATTAGGCTCCACTTAAATTTTAATCAATCAATGAAAAAGTATCTAAAGAATATGTCACCAAGATTTATAGACCACACACAAAATTACTAAAACAAAAGCTAAGAAAATCCACTTATCACCACCACCAACAACAGATAAACACTCTAAAGAGTTCCAAACACAAAATGCAGCAAACTTCCATGCTTTTGATTTCAACTTCCACATGTTATTAGTTTGGTTAGATTTACTGCAGCACTGTGATAAAGTTACTTCCATGCTTTTAATTTCAACTTCCACACATTTTTGAATTAGCAGGTTTTGAAGTTGCTGGAGTGGGATGCTGTGGAACAGGAAGATTTGAGATGGGTTACATGTGCGACCCAAAAAGCCCATTTACATGCACAGATGCAAATAAATATGTATTTTGGGATGCTTTCCACCCCTCACAAAAAACAAGTCAGATAGTCTCAAATTATTTGATAGAAAAACATTTGGCAAAATTTCTTTGATTTAGTACAGGGACAAAATGTCCTTCCCCTTCTATAGGTATGCTTGTGATGTTCTGGAAATGGGCAATTATTAAACCACTTTCGTGAATGTAATCATGTAATACATTTATACATTGATGTAATATTTTCATTGTAAATGTAACCCTCTATGTCGAATTGACATCAAAATAATATAAGGATATTGATAATTGCATATTTAATTTTTTTTCCATGGCTTGAATAAATTTTATTGGCATGACCACAAGTATCTTACATGGAATGCATAATATTCAATTGACGTTTTTTATTTTCTTCATACTCAGTACATAAAATTAACTATAGATCTTATTTAAGAGGAATGAAAAATATATGGTCACTTCAACCAATAATTTTTTCTATGTAACTCACATCCATTTTTACTCCAAGATTTTTACTGTATTGGTTGCGAGGGATACTTAATCAATATATGCAACTCACATTCACTTACTCCATGAGTCAGTAAAATATATGGTCACTTCAACCGATAATAATTTTTTGTACAGTACTACAGACTCTGACTTTTTATTTTTATTTTTTTAAAGTTCCATAATTTTATAAATCAAGAGGTGGAAACCCATTTTTAGTACAAAACATAGCATCTTATTTGATCAACAAAGCTGTATTAGGAGGATCAGATTCTACCAAAACATGATCCTGATAGTGAAAAGCCATATGGGCAATAAACTCAGCAACATCATTGACTATTTACGACAATTAGTAGAATTTAAATTCCTAAAGAAGGATGAAAGAAGTTTGCAATCCTGCACAATTCTAGCAAAGAAGTTGTTGAAAGGCACGAGTTTGGTCCATGCTTGGTAAAGTTGTATGCAGTTTGTTTAAACTTCGAGATAATGAAACTCGAGATCCTAGGCCAAGAGAAGGAACCAACGTAGTCCTAGTGCTTCAGCAATTACAAGTTCATGCATAGAGGGAAGAAATTTGCAACCTGCAGCAAGGGAGAAACCTTCATGGTCTCTGAAAATAACGCTCAAACTCGTTCCTCTTGAGGCTCTGATGGATGCGTTAATGTTAGCTTTGATGGTGTCTCCCTGTAGAGCGTGCCAATGGGGAGGTGGAGGGGTTTAGGGTTTAGGGGGGCATAGGCTCGGGTTGTTTGGGGCTCTGGACTCCGACTTGGGAGGTACATAAGTGAGGCCTGTAGAACCACTTGGTTAGGGGGAGTTCTCTTGGTTTCAAACAACCACAAATTCCTTCTTTTCCAAATTGCCCATATGAGTGAGAAAAGCCAAGGGAGGCCTTCGTTAGGTAGACTTGACATCATAAGCTCCAACCAACATCTGAATGATGAGACATCTTTCACGGGGATATGGAGGCCTAGAGGAGACAAACACCATATTCTTTTTAACTTCAAGGCAAGTAAGCAGGACGTGGCCAACTGATTCTGGGGCTTCCCCACACATAGGACAGGTTTGACCCATCTCTACTCCCCGGTGTTGTAGGTTATGCTTCACTAGTAGCGAATTTTAGGCAGATCTCAAAATAAGTTTCTTACATCTAGGTTGGATTTCCACGCGCCATAGTCTTGTCCATAACATATTGGAGTTGGCATCATAGGAGGTTGCTTCATTCAGGTTGTTTGAAGGAGGCCCACATCAGTTTATCTGGCTTTGCATGGATGAGAAGTGGTATCTTCAGAATCTGTTTTGCTTCGTAGTAGGAGAAGGTCGATGAGATTATATTAGTCTTCCATGAATTTTTGTCCCTATCAATAAGGTCTGCAACCCATGTGAGACTTTGAGGATGTTGTCCTCTTTGCCCAGGTCTCTCATTCAACTTTTGTGCTAGCCAAGTGTCATGCCAAAGAGGCTCCTCTAAGTGTAGCTAGGTCGATATCCTTTAGCTAGGAGTGAGTTTGGATTTGTTCTCAGAAGCCACCATTACTTTGCTAGTAGGGCTTTGTTGAAGTTTTTGAACCTCCTGAACTCGAGACCACATTTTGCCTTCCTCATTGTGATTTTCTCCCCGCTTAGCCAATGCATCTTCCTTTTCTCTACATCCCCTCCCGAGTAGAAGCGGCTACTAAGGCTCTCAATGTGATGTGGATGTGAGTTTGAAAATTAATATGAATAAATGATAAATTTATAAAACCATAATTAAAATAGCTATATTTCTTGTAAAAAAATAGCTATATTTGCACCACAGAAAAGGGATTACTTCCTCTGTGCTGAGACTCCTGGTGCAGCTAGAGCTTGGGTGTCAACCTTACAGTATGTTTTCTCGTTTAGTTACACTCCCGCTTTCTTCTCTTTTTCATGCTCTCTCGTTATGAAAAGTTCAACTGTTGTGCAAAATAAATTTTTATTTGTTCTTTATAAGTTATACTGTTGTGCAATGTGTTATTGCGTATGATAATTTTCTTTCTTATCTAAGACCTTCCATCTAAAAGCCCTTGAAATAGTTTTGCTTTTAAATGTTATACTACAATACTACATGCCATGCTCCTTGAAGTTAGATTTATTTGTATTTTAGATTGATTTGAAGTTGGATATTAAGTATTTTAGATACTTCTGATCATCATCATTGCAAGATCCTATTACTAAAATAATAATAAGAACGTTAATATGCTTGGAGAATCTTATTTGTTGTGAGAGTGTTGGACATGCCTGTGGCTCTTATAGAAACTGAAGAAACAGTAACTTCATTAATCAAACAATGGATTCCATCCTTCAAACTGGCGGAATTTCCCTTGTATTAAGACTGTAACGGAAAACAAGAGCAATGAGATCAAACAAGTACAATCAGGTCCTGCGGATGGAAGTCCCTATCTAGGCCTCAGGCCACCCGAACCCTGCTTTTCTGCACGGATCTTCTTCAACTTGATATTTACTTATGTTATAAAATGTATTACATATCTATGAATCACTGAGTGCGTGGATCAGCTGACATGGGTTGATCCAGCTTAACCAGAGGTCTCAGGTTCGAATCTTGGGTATGTAGCTATGTTTAATACTCGGAGGGAGAGTTCTGCCTCTTTTAGTGGTCCTATCAATCTTGATCAGGATTGTCTCTGGTGGAGCATGTGGTAGATAATCCCCTTGATAAGATAGTTAGTGACTTAGTGTAGTACTTAGTTAAGGGAATTGGTTAGAGAGTGAGTGAAGAAAGGATATAAATGGGAGGGAGGGGGAATATGTAGGGTATTTGGATTTCATTGCAATCAAAGCCATTTGGGGAAAGTTCCAGGTCTCTCAAATACCTGGAGTGTATTAGAGATCTATTAATAAACATTGTTCTGTTTTCTGATCCAATTCCTTTTCTATTAGGATACCTGCAGTCTTAGACCCCAAAAACTATTACATACTCATGAATATCTAATTTATAAAAAATGTGGCATGCGTGATCAATATGTTCATATCATATTTTTCAACGGTCTGCTTTGTTAAGTTTGTCGGGCATAAGAAGTTATTTAGCGGAATAAATTGAACAGGACTTTTTTTTGAAGTAAATGGATCCCCACTCGATGATTCAAATAAAATTAAAATGAAAAGCTAATGTATGGTTCAGCTTATATTGTCAATGTTTCTTCTTACATTGTAATTTTGTCTGGTATCTTTGCTTTTAACTATAATAGATTAATTTCTATGATTTGAGGATTGCTTCTGTTGCAAATTTTCTTGCATTATTTAATTCAGTATCTGATTTGTATAACCATTTGACATTAGTGCAACCCAATTGGTTCTAAAAGCTCACAAGGAGGCTGTGGATTCCTTAAGCGGCAATGGTTCCACTAAACTAGGAACTGTCGCAGCAGTTGTTGCCGCAGCCAATTCAACGGCCGTTGAATGTTCTAAAGAAATTGAAGCAGCAATGCAAATATCTTTACGGAACACTCTGGGAATGATGACAAATAAGACAACTGATGGTCCAATGGATGATTTAACAATCATGAAGGTATATTCTTACTGGTACTTTTCCATCTTTCCTTTATCTAGATCAATGAAAACATGTTCCTGCTTTCATTGAGGACACCACTTTCATGGGGAAAGCTTTCTTGTACAATATAGTATCAGAATCCCACTTGAAACGTTATGGAACGGGTGGCTGGTCTTTTTGAATACTTCCTTTCACTAAGTTCCTGCTTCCAGTAATTAAATCTAAATTTTGTCACTGATTGGGGTTTTGAAAGATGGTATAAAAATAGTCTTTATTATCTACTAATAAATGAAACATCACTAATGAAGAAATGGTGAACATAATTTTTGTCTCTTTATTTGTCATATATTAAACAATACAAGCTTTTCTGTCAATGGTTTAATAACATTATCAGTGGCTGGCTCTATTTTTCATTAAGCTTTTAGGGTTAGATAGTTTACCCTTAACTCTGCTGTTTGTTTGGTTTACTTACCTTTACAGACTTTCTAGTGTATTTCCAACAAAAATAAATAAAAGAGAAGAAAAGAAAAGTGTCTCTCTCAGGTTGATCATGTTAGGATCAGCGAGATAGCAAAACATTGAGGAATTGCATATCCAATGGACTTATTAAGAAACCACACTATTACCACATCTTAACCTTAACCTTCTTACATTGGTCTTGTTGATGTTATCGGGTTAGTTTCCTGTAATTTTGAAACTTCCAAGCAGCTGAAGTGTGTTCTCTTCATTTGAAGTTCATATGGTTCCACTGACTTTGACCCTTCTTAGCAGAACCTAAAGATTGTGATAATGGAATATATTTTGGTACCCCTAAATTAGGAGGAATATTTGGCTAGATCTGACGAAGGAAGTTTATGTACTCTAGGGGAAGTCTCTTCCTTTTTTTTATGCCCGTAGTTTGGAGTCAGAAAATGGTGGCTGATGTCAAAGAAAATAAAAGATGGCGGTTTTAAATGGAGAAGGGAAGTATTTAACTAGAATTATATGTAGGTGGATGTTTTACTCTCTTGTTCCTACATTTTTTTCGATTGAGATTTGGTTCTGAAGATATTCCTCTGTTCTGCAGGAAACTCTATTGGTCAAGGATGAGGAGCTACAGAATTTTGCTCGAGATCTTCGTACCCGGGATTCAACTATAAGAGATATAGCTGAGAAACTATCTGAGACTGCTGAAGCTGCCGAGGCAGCTGCATCAGCGGCACATACTATAGATGAGCAATGGAGAAATGCCTGTGAAGAAATTGAGAGTCTGAAGAAAGACTCAGAGAAGCAGCTAGAGCTTTCTGCTCAGAAGGTGTGCCATTATGGTGCCTTTTAAATTGTTATTTTTTGAGCTGATTGAATTTTTAGTGATTCTCAGTAACATAAATATGAACATTTCACTCAGATATTATGAATATTACTTCGAGTGAAATCGCCTTACCGGTTCATTTTGTTGATAACATTTATTCTTTTGTAGCTAAAAGAGTATGAAGTAAAGATCATAAGCTTGAGCAAAGAAAAAGAGCAGTTAAGTAAACAGAGAGAAGCTGCTACTCAGGAGGCAAACATGTGGCGCTCTGAGCTGGGAAAAGCTAGAGAGAGTGGTGTGATCTTAGAAGGCGCTCTTGCAAGGGCAGAAGAAAAGGTTAGGGTCGCAGAGGCAAATGCTGAAGCTAAGATAAAGGAGGCGGTTCAGGGAGAATCGGCAGCAGTAAGCGAGAAGCAGGAGCTTCTTGCATATGTGGACAAACTCAAAGCACAACTTCAAAGGTTTAGGCATCTTTTCTTCTTCAGCATTGCATAAAATTTGCATTAACTAGGTTCTATTTAATTTGCTTTTCTATATAACATAAGCTTCTTATTTTGTTTCTGAGTGTGTTCTCAACCCAAACATGCTGGTGGTAACAACATATTAAGCATGGCAATGAGTGAAACGTGAGAATGAAATGAAATGTAGGATGTTAAGTTGATTGAGTTGGTATTGTAAGTCAATTATTTGCTATGAAATGCATTGTGATCATGAAAACAGAGAGAACTATGATAATTGAAGCCTGTGTTGAATTACAATGTTGACATGCTAGATAATTTTCTTGTTAATAGACAACACATTGATTCAACTGAAGTTTTTGAGAAGACGGAGTCTTGCTCAGATACAAAACATGTGGACCTGACTGAAGAGAATGTGGATAAAGCATGCTTAAGTGTTTCTAGATCTGTTCCTGACCCGGCGGCGGCCGAGTGTGTGGTCCAGATGCCAACAGACCAGGTGATCATTCAGCCTGTTGGAGACAATGAGTGGAGTGATATTCAGGCAACAGAGGCAAGAGTAGCTGATGTTCGGGAAGTTGCATCTGAATCTGAAGTAAGCAGCTTGGACATTCCTGTGATTAGCCAACAAGGTACCAATCACCAGTGAACAAGGAGCAAACACTTTTAATAAACCCTGATATAATCCACATTCTTCCAACATGCAGAATTTTTATGTTATAGGGAATTTAACTACATCATTATGTTGGGTGGCCATGTAAACCTCTCCACTTCAGCTTTTAGGCTAGTGAATGAGGTTTTATCGTACATACCCTTCCCTGAAAACCTGTAAAATTTATTTATGTGGTATACAAAGTTTATTTATACATGTAAAATTTGACCAATAAACAGATTGATCCTCAACCAAGTGTTTGGTTAGAGAGAAACTGAGGGGAGGAAAGGGAAAATGAGAGGGTAAAATTTCTCTCTTCGTGTGGGGAATGAATATTCTTGTGTTAAATTTTACTTGATTTTTTCATATGAATTTTGTATCTATGTCAAATTATACGTATAAGGCTTAATACATCAGAAGGCCCCTGCAATTGTAAAGGGAATCAAATTCAGGGCCTAAAAATTTTTTGCATCAAATTGGGTCCCTAGAAATTTTTTTTAATTCAATTAATGCCAAAGTGTGCCAGCAGACTATTTTATCCCAATCATCAATTCCACGTGGCTTTTATTATTATTTTTAATTACAAAAATAATAAAAAATTATTTTTATTTCCAGCTCAATTAAATAATCAGAAAAAAAATTAAAAACTTAATAAATCAATCCAGCCCTAATTAACTCATCTAACCCCAAAATTTATTTTCCACCCACATCTTCATCTTCATTCTGTTCATCATCCACTTCCTCTTCTTCCATCAAACCCAGCAATCCAGAACCACCACCACCTCCTCTTCTCTCTTTCATCAATCCCTAATCTAAACGGAGGATTTCTTTAACAAAAGCACAAGAAAACCCTTCCTCCACTATCGAAGCTTCATCACAGCCAAGCTCCAATTCCATCTTTCCTTTGCAGCAACCCACGGTAGAGAGAAGCAGAAACAGCAGAGGCAAGGGTTTCTCGTAGATCCAAAGTTTACGGTTGCATCTCCAATCTTTACCCTAAACCCAGCAACACAACAACCTTACAACCTTCATGAACACAGACAGCAACAACAGCCTCCACCACCACAACCCACAACCTTCACCCTTTCTACAGAGCCCAGAAAAACAGACAAGAGAAGGAGAAGGAGGGATCCAGGGAAAGAGATCGAGAGAGACAGAGAACCCCCGATAGAAACCTCACACCCCAACCTCCATCGAGATCGAGACGGAGGGGGGATGGAGAGGCGCGGTGCGAGGAGCCAAGAGACAGCGAAGCGAGATCGAGAGACGGTGGACCACCACCATGCCTTGCACCTTCCACCGCAAACTCCAGAACCCACCTTTGCTTTGGGTTTTTTGAGATTGGTTGTTGTTCTTGGTGATGGAGGAGGAAGGAGAGATTGAGTATTGTCTGGGTATTTTTGGTTTCTTGCTGGAATTTTATTTTTGGTTGTTGTTCTTAGTGATGGAGGGGGAAGGAGAACTTGGTTTCTTGTCTGGGTTCAATTTGGGGATGGGGAAGTTTTGTAATTGGGTTCAATTTGGGGATGAAAGGATTTAATCAGGGATTGGTTATAATTAGATTATTAGGTTAGTTTATTATTTAGATTATGTAATTGTTTTGTTAAGAGATTATTAGATTAGGATTTTATTAAGTTTTTTAAATTTTTTTTTCTGACTTAATAAATGAACTGGAATTAAAAATAATTTTTTAATAATTTTTATAATTTAAAAATAAATAAAAAAAGTCACGTGGAATTGCTGACTAGGCTAAAATTGAAGTCTGGCAACATTTGTCCTTAATTGAATTAAAAAAAATTCTTAGGGACCCAATTTGATGCGAAATTTTTTCAGGCCCTGGAACTGATTCCCTTTACAATTTCAGGGGCCTTCTGATGTATTAAGCCTATTTTTCAAAACAGTTATTTTAAATACAGAAAATTGAAAAAGAGAATCAAATCCGCCCTTGTATTTTCCGATGTACCAAAAAAAAATCCGCCCTTGTGCATTTATTTTGCATATCATGCATGACAGTTACTTTCAGCCAAAAATGTTGGTATTTAAAGGAGTAGACTTGGCTCATATGCTTAAAGTTCATGACATGGACCAAGCTAATAAATGCAATTTATTTCAACCTGATAACATTTCAGGGCTTAATTTCTCCACCATTTTTCCTACCTCTGATCCACCTTCTCTTTTTGGGTCACACCACCACACCACTAATTGACTTTTTCCTTAATTGAAGTGTTCCATACATTGGTAAATTTGGTTTTAACCCGTTCATAGTGATCTAGGGCCGTGATCTAGAATCTTTTATTCAAAAAAAGCCTTAAAAGCTCATACTCATGGCTTGCATCATTTTATTTTACCTTTTGTCAACTTTTCAGAGCAGTCTAAAATTTTGTCCGTACATATGGAGGCGAATGTTTGCATCTATATGTATGTCAAAGATCTAAGTCAAATTAAACTTCACAAAAATCAAACTTTATGAAATGTGTGTCATTGGTATCTAGAATTTTCCCTCCTAATATGTAGTCTAGTCATGCTTCCTATCTAGAATAGTTTATACATAGAATAGTAAACGAAAATTGTTTTGTAAATATACATATAATACATACATCCAATGGACATTTAAAGTGAGAAATGAAGAGAAGAAAGAAAAATAATAAATGTGATATATGATAAAAAAAAAATCTTAAGAAAATGATAAAATATCTATTAAGTGTATTAATATTCGTATGTCTAAGCAATCATTATTGATAGTAAATTTTTAGTTACTTGAACATGAAACATATTTTATTTCTCTGACCAAGAATATCATCAATCAGTAATAATTTGAATGTGTTATGTCATCCCATGACTTGTATGAGTTGTATCATATGATGTATTTGTACATAAAATATATGATATAGAGAGCTATATGTTAAGGACTACATTGAATTTCTTGTTGCAAGGTGCAAATAAGAACAATATATATATATATAAATATATATATATATATAAATATATATATATATATGCCGGTTTAGATACTGACTTATTATATTGAAGCTTATCTATATAATATTAAGAGATGCAGTAAATAAACTCTAACAATTAAGTAATCCTTAATGTGTATCTAAACGGGTAATTATTGATTGGTCGCGGGTAGTGGATCTTGGTATGTTGCAGATGACCGGAGTGGTGGGTGCGCGGTGACAATGTTTTGGGACAGGTGAGTTATTATGATTTATGAGTAATTAGTAGTAAAATTAATCTAAATTATATTAATTGCATATGATTTGATGATTGGTTTTCATTTCATTTAATATCTCACCAAGATTTTGTTCTAGCTTCTACTTCTTTCATTTTCATCAACTTTCCCCTTCCATGCAACCAACTATGGAGCCAAATTAATTGAAACCAGGGTGTTCTGTCATTTCAATGAAAACAGTTAAAACAATATTATCATAGTATTATACCAATCATATTCAAGATAAGCGATAAATATAAATTTTTTAACCAATTTATTTTAATATTATTGGTCCATGAAAATTAGAATGATTAAATTTAAACTTTGTGTGGGTCATTTAGAGAATTCCTAAATACGATTAGTGGTTTAATTTTTTTATAGTAAAAATGAAAAAAGAAAATAACTTTCAGGTAAAAAAATATGAACAAAGAAGAAAAGTGGTCCAACTTTGCCATGCAACTAGACATGAGGCTAAATTAATTCAATGAGGGCAATCTTTTCATTGCATTGATGACGCCCTGGCTCTTTCCTTTTGTGGTTGATCTAATTAAACTCTGTGGGTTTGCATGGACCACAAAAAATGGGTAAAAGAAAAATAAATTTTAAACAAAAAATGACGAAAAACAATATATATAAAAAGTAGATCAATGATAGGGATAGGAGTATTTAAGTTTTTCCTTTTGTATTTCATTCTTATTTTTTCATTCCCATCTACTACTTCTTATTCTTGAGTTTGGTTTTTACTATTCCTACAAGACCTCCAATCGCAACTCGCCACGTGTCCTGCTTTTACTTACTTTTGTTTTTTATTTTTTTTTTCAAATTACCAGACTCAATACGACGTCGTTTCTGAGTTTCTCCTCATCTCTCATGAATCCCTTTCGCGTGTATCCTCTTCCACCTCCAATCAACCCACGCTGCCGTACCATGCTTAGCGTGTTTTCCTTCCCTTTCTACCCACTCTGTCGTCCTTCTTCATCACCTTCCTTCCAATCAACCCTAGCTGGCATACCCTTTCCACCCACTTCTCACCAATCCATCAATTGCGTCCTTTCCGATTGATCTGATGAGGCTTTCCTCTCCGCCGCCGGTTACTGTTTGCCTGACGATTTGTATACGGTGGAACCATTCACGGTTCTACATCTCAAACTATCCACTGTTCATTCGTCATTCTTTCAATACTGTGATTTCGTCATCAGATGCGTCGCCTGCCGCCGGTTCACATTCGTTGAGTACCACACGACATGGATTGGTGGAGCCATATCAACAGGTTAGCTTCCCTATAAATACTCTCATGGTTTTACTTTTTCCCCATCCTGCATATGTGTTTGTTGCTTTCTCTGTAGACATTTATTTGTTACTGGCTTTTCTTTGTGCGCTTTTTTCTATTGTAGTGGACTACTGGCTTGGCGTGGTAGGAGTAGATGGAGTTTGAAGCAATTCTGGCTGGGTTGTGTGTGTTGGCGGTTAATTGCGTGGGAATGAAGGGGCAACCTGTATGCGTTTTTGTAAGTTTTGATTGTACCACCCTGTTTCCCCTTTTTCGTTGTTCTGTTTCTAATTTGATACTCTCCCCCTGCCTCTACCATAATCATGCAGCAGTAGCAGTAGTAATTTCTTCTCCAGATTAACTATCCTCTCTTTGAACATTCTGCAACATGAAACGCCCCCTGAATGGTGAGAATCTTCCAAATCTTGAATGTTATTTAATACTTTGCATCCTTCAATGCATGAGTTGTTGGTCTGTTTCATTTTTTTTTGCTTTATATCTCCATACATAGATGATTCTATGTGTGTTATATATCCTCCAAGATTCAGTCATATCCTTTTTTTTATGTTATAAACCTACTTAAATTGTATGAAGCAAGTGATTGAAGATAATCTGGATTTAAAGGTGAAAGGTATGGTATGACATAGATAATTTCATTTTCATCACAATTTAACTAGCTATGTCACCTCACACTCCCCAGTTTTGAGCTCCCAATCTTGAGGATTTTTTTAGTTCAGTTGGAGATTACTAAATATGATAACAAAGCAATTCATCAGATTTGTGCATAAAACAACTAGGCCTCACACAACAATTACACTACATAAAAAATGAAAGAAAGAATGTGAACAACAAGAGGAAGAATACCATAAATCAACCTATAAGTTATATGAGGGCAGGGCTCAACTAACTGGATCTGCAGGAAGCCAAGTATATAGGTTAACACAAACTTTGATTCTTTATGTGCAACATTAGGAACAATGTTTGATCAGAACTGTTCAACTTAGACAGTAACAGGTTTGAAGCTATATTGAGACAGCCTTTTAAAAAGTTTCATCCCAATATTGAGAAAGAAAGGGAGGAGGAAAATATATATAAACATGGAGTATTAAAAGAATACATTCGGATCAAGAGAGTGACTAATTTCTTTTGAAGCTAATACTGAAAATCCATTTAAAAAACAAATCAGAGCCAGTTATTCTTCATTTCCAGTTGTGTCTAAATGGCAGAAAAACAAAAGCTAGGAGGTGAAAATTCTTGACTTATGCAGATAATTAGGGGTCTGAAGTTATGAATTGTAGTTGATAAAATCTTTTTAGCTATTTTAGTGTTGGTATATAGTTTTGTAAGACATCAAAGCTTTCTTAGCTCAAATAAAAATTTTGTTAATTTCATTTGAGTTTTTAAAAAAAGAAGAGCTGGCACACACACTGATTCTTAATGGATAGAATAATTATTTCTAATCTCCTTAAAGTTGTATGACATGTTTCCAAGTTGTTTAATTTTGTTGCTAATTTGGTTTTGTCAATCTCATACTGTTGTAAATTATGAACAGCTTTAGGTAGGTAACAAGTTCAAAAAAGAAATATAATTAATTTTAATCTCCACATCCGGTTCACCAATATCTTCTTATCATACTTTGCATTTGTCTTTCATTTTTGATACACACAATACCTTATTATCATTTAGGGGAATGTATTTTGATGAATATAGATGATAATTTAACCATGGATTTGATGTAGTTGTTATTTATGTAGTGGAGAAGAACATGATGAAGGTCCTACTCTTAAGAGTTGTTTGATGAGTAGTTATACGAAATATGATAGGATTAGTAATACAATCATTAGAGAAATAACAAGAGTGGGAGAGAGAGTTGGAATAGCTTCAATACTAGAAAAGGTGGTAGTGTTTGGTATTAGGTAGTTTGGGTACGTGTGGAGTAGAAGCATCTCTAATTAGGGTTGATTAGATGATAGAGAGCTCAGTCATTAGGGGGAAAGTAAGACCTAGGGAAAATTAAGGCAAAGTCATTAAGAGGAATTTAGAGGTAAATGACCTGTGCAAAAACTTAATATATGACAAAGCATTATGGCTAAAGTGATTCATATAGCCAGCCGTGGGAAAAAGCTTAGATGATACTGATGGTGATTGACTAATTGGAATGCTGATTATTCTGATCCAAATAATTTCTACTGAACTCATTTATCCAAATGCATTTTAAGCATTTTTAACACTTACTTGCCTCTTTCATAGTTTGTGAAGGCTATATTTGATGATACTTGCCTCTTTCATAGTTTGTGAACGCTATATTTGAAAGCATTTTTAACACTTACTTGCTTCTTGATGAGTGAGAAAGAAGCCCACCTTAGGGGGAATGATGCGAAATCTAGACATCTACTACTTCTTATTCTTCAACTACTTCAATTAGCACAGAGGAATTTTAAAACTATTTCACTTTGCTCATGGATCTAAATGAGAGTTTGATTTTGATTTGTAGGTACGAGTTGATGATTTATGCTCACAAGTTGGTTTATGTTCTGCCAAAAGGGATCAATCTAAGAGGTTAGGAAGTTTTCCCCTCTTACATGAGCAATTTTACATATCAATGTTTTGCATTGGTTTATTGAATAAATATGCTTATCATGGTTTGTTTGCGATTTTGTTGATTTTATTTGCAATGAGGTGGCTGGCCACTTCTTTCTTCCTCTGCTAATTTAATTTTTTCTGTGAGATAATGACAATCAATTTAATTATGACTTTATTCAAATCATAAAAATGGTTCAATTGTTATAAATGTCTGATTTAATGTTGGGAATATGGAATTAAGTATAGGTAACAGTCAATCCTTCACGTTACCTTTTTCCATTCAGTTCTTCCTTCCTCTGCTAATTTAGTTTTTTCATCTGCTTGACTGAGTTTAATTTTTCCTACCTTCATTATTTTTTCTATGTTTTGACAATGAATGTTCTCTTTCTTCTCTTGGACCTTTATCTTTTGTGTTATTTTTTCTAATTCTATTGTTTCTGTGAGAGATGTGTGTTCATCTTGAATGGAAACTGTTAAGGTTTTCTTAATTATTTTTAGTATTTGGCGTTTTAGTGAAGTTGATAATTATGAGAGAAGAGATACATCTTTCTCTTGGCAAGAGGATTACCATTATGGTGTTGATTAGGGTGAACTACATAGCTACAATGTGCCCAACGTGTTGATTAGGGTGAACTCTTAATTAGAATATGCTGATTTTTTGACGATTGTGATCACTCTCCCTTTTCAGTTGAGTTGTCAAAAGGAACTGATTGACTGTCAGATAGAGCTGGATTTAAATGACTTAGTTCAATTCAACACAATTAGAAAATTAACTTTTAATATGAGTTGACTCACAATGGGTAAACCCAACTTTTTATGGTCTATTTTAGAATTGAGTAGAATATCTTAATATAAACTAATTTAGGAAGTATTAACTTAAAAAGAATGTATTTTGATAATGTTACTGTAAGTTTGAAAAAGAAATTTTAATTTGGATGGTAAGATATAATTACTTTAGAATTACAAATATGGATATATTTTGTAAAACTCGCAGCCATAATGAATTATTCTCAGTGGGAAAAAATCACTTCCATAAGGACATTCTCAATGATAACAATTCCCTGTTCAATTGTTCAACCATTGGATAGAAAGCTAACTCTCATTAAAGGTACTAAAATCTCATCTTAGGTAGTTTAAAGATGACCAGCAAAGGGTATTCACCATTTGGAAATATTCCCATGGGTAGAGGTAGAAAACAAAACTTAGTTCAAATATGTTTGTTTTTCAGTTAGGGCTCCGTTTTCTCACATTAGAATGTCAACCATATATGTTTGTTTTGTGTTTGGGTTGAACTTTGAACCATAGAATAGTCCTTTAGCTTTTGTGTGATAGATATTAGTGTCTTTATACGATATCTGCATAAATAATACATTTTTTTATCACTTATTCTTGGGAAGAAACCCACATTTATATAGTGAGACTATAGTACTTTGATCGGGTAATCATTCCAAAACAAATATGTGCAGATTGATCATTGGATTAATCTAAGAGCGGGGTACTATTTTTTAGAAGACAAAAAATATTGATTTTGGTGTTTTATTGTGTTTCAGTACCAAAGGAGCAAATGTGAGGTGCAGTTTCAGCAAATCAACAAATCTTATGATATGATATCCTTCTTCCCCATTCCTAGCCTGCTCCTCCTATTTGCAGCCCTATGACTATACACTCAACAGAACTCTTGAGCCTTGACTAAATGCAAGGAAGTATACCTTCATACTGAAAAGAAGGCAGCTTCAGTTAGACCTTGGCCAGCCACATAAACTAAAAAGAAGAAAAATTATGTACGCTTTGGATGTGATGCTGACTTAGCATCTGGATTATCTTCAGATGATGGGCATATGAAGCAAATCAAGTCACCAAATAACCAATTTGCATGTAAATCATCATTGTATCCTATCCCTTTTCACTATTTGTTTTTTTATTTTCTAGAACTTTTTAAACTGCCAAATAACTGGCTACTAAATGGCATGATAATTGCTATTTAAGTTTGTGTACAATATTTAGTGCAGAATATGATCACACATTGATGAGCTTCATATTTCATATAAATTTGTTGTGTTGTGTGTGTATTCTACACTATAAGTTTGCTGCCTATCTAATGCAGACCCAAGGAATAAAACTTGGGTATTTTTAGAACTGACAGTATATACATCTAATTAGTAGTTCTCACATGTCGTCGAACTGACTGTATATATTGCTCTGCTTTCTCATTTTATATTTAAAGTTATATTTAAAGCTTTAACCTTTTTATATCTTTCTTTTTGTTACGAGATTAGGATGTTTTTTTATCAACATGGTTAAACTTTTATTTGTTCTACTCCTTGCCTTGGTTGATTTCTCTGATTGTTTTGCCAAGATTTTTCTTTTTTATGTTAATGTGTAGCATAAGCACTGTCTATTACATGACAGTTAGCAAAATTTTATTGTCTTATACAGTCAATAAATTGGTCTTTGATTGAGGAGTTATGGTCTGATGCTTGCTCTTGGTTCCTCATAGAGAGAAAAGAGGGATGTTTTGGTAATTTTATTGTTGATGCATAATTAGTGCAAATGGTTCTTAGAAGAGCATCTATGCAGGAAAAATTTAGATGCATTTGATTGTATATAGTTCTTTCAAATGCTTTACAAAATAATTTTTTTTTGTTTATTTGTTTATTTTATTAGAGTTAAAGACGAGAAAAAATCTTATACAAGAGATATTCCGTACATATTAACAGAGTTGATTCTCAACCCTATATATATATATTATTTTCAAAAAATAATAAGAGATATTCTTTTTTTAGTGAATTTAGAAAAATTTCAAATAAATGGCTAATAAATTGTTCCCTGATTTTATGAAAAACTGTAAACAATCAAATGAGAAAAAGACCATGAGGCCAAACTGCAAAGCGTAGGTTAAATTTATTTTTTCGAAAGTAAAAGAATGTATTAATATCAGCTTTGAAAACCAAGCTAAAAGGGAGATAAAGAAAGCAGGGTGATTAGTAACAATAAAAAGCTAATCACTCCACAGCATAAGACGGTCCCCAAGATAGCAAACCAAAAAGATATACAACAATCAAGAACCCTAAGCTCAACCAAAAAACAAAGCGTTGGTTAATTCATTTGTTAAATTAAATCTATATGTGTAAGTGTTCGACTAATTAAAATTGTATGCCTTAGAAAATACATCGTTGTATTATTCCATATATATCAAAAATTCAATAATTGTAATTAACAGTAGAGTTCGTAAAACATTATCCGTGCATCGCACGAACAAACGGGTTATATCCTAGTTTTCTTACACCTTGAGCTGGCTCAACTTTTGCTGACATGTTCGGGGTCAAACTTGACAACATGATGATAATTTTCGTTGTAGCTGGGTTGGTTGACTAGGCGAGTGCTGCAATGCCACCTAACACACAAGCTATACCAGTCAAAGTTTTCAAAAGAATGGATTTTCATTTTGAACTTTTTCTTTTATACAAAGTACAAACCATAGGTTAATATTGATTTTAAAAATTCTATTTGACTTTGCTTGTATCAGCTTTTAAGCAAATCATAAATGCAAAGTTAAAAATGAACGAAATTGATGCCACTAAGCAGGGTTTATGAACATGAACATGTGCTATTTATTTGTTTTCCTTTTAATATTCTTATTATTTATCCATTGAGAATCAATTTTTTAAGAATAATGTTACTCACACACCTCTCTTTTGAGGTGTGTGAGGTGGAATGATGAGAGAGATAGGAAGAAAAGAAAAAGTAAGGGAGAGAAAGTATGAGATGTGATAGATGGTAAGAGGAGAGAGATAGAAACAAAAAGAGATGGAAATGAAGTGTTTTAAAAATGAGGTGTGTATATATCATTACTCATTTTTTAAACTTGGATCATGTTTGAATTTTCAGGGATACGGAATGACTGAGGCAGGGCCGGTGCTGTCCATGTCCCTAGGATTTGCAAAGCAACCGTTCCCCACAAAGTCAGGTTCATGTGGTACTGTTGTGAGAAATGCTGAGCTCATGGTTCTTGACCCTGAAACTGGTTGTTCTCTTGGCTATAATCAACCCGGTGAAATTTGCATCCGAGGCCAACAGATCATGAAAGGTACATATATATAGATACATTGATATGTATGCAATGCTTGCATATATGCTACATCTTAATATCCATGATAAAAATGCTACCTAGCTACATTCTATTAAATTCTTCAACAGATCAAATTTTTATGTAAAATCTTATGTTGACATTATAAACATTTAAATGTTTTAGGATATTTGAACGATGAGAAGGCCACAGCCACAACAATCGATGCGGAAGGTTGGCTTCACACCGGTGATGTTGGTTACATTGATGATGATGATGAGATTTTCATAGTTGACAGGGTGAAGGAACTCATCAAATTCAAAGGCTTCCAAGTATGCATTCTTTATGATCAAATTATAGACATTTAAATTTTGCCTAATAAACTTTTGGAGAGAAAAAATATGGCAATCACTAATCCTCCTAATTCTTGTGTTGTGGCAGGTGCCCCCAGCTGAACTCGAAGGCCTTCTCGTAAGCCATCCCTCAATTGCAGATGCAGCTGTCGTCCCGTAAGCTTCTTATCCAACTTCAATTTTGATGGTTAATTTATAGCATGTTTGATTTCACGATTTGCATATGATCCTAGGAGCACTTACTCAGAAGCTAAGACTTGTAGTTTCTGACCATAAGTGATTTTAGAGTATTTTATCGTGAAACTAAACATGCTATATAATGAGCTACTGATATAAATTGTAATTACATGACTATTCATCGTTGGGACTTTTAACAGACAAAAGGATGCTGCTGCTGGTGAAGTTCCCGTTGCCTTTGTTGTGAGATCAAATGGGTTTGATCTAACTGAAGAGGCTGTAAAGGAGTTCATATCCAAACAGGTATGTCACATATGCATTGTGACAATAGTTTAATTATGTGATTTGGTAATGAAAAAAATCATATTCTAGCTTCCATATAATTTGGCTAGAATAAAAATATAAAAAGACTTTGACTGACATGTAGACTTTTTGTGTGAGCAGGTGGTGTTTTATAAAAGACTGCACAAGGTTTACTTTGTTCATGCAATTCCCAAGTCTCCATCAGGAAAGATATTGAGGAAAGACCTCAGAGCAAAGCTAGAAAATGGAAATCAGAAGCCATAGAGGCTAGAAGCCCACATTTTTTTTTGCTCTCTTTGTGGCAATAAATCTTCATCATTTATTTATTTATATTCTAGATCTCATCGTAATATATGTATTGAGGCTTCACGGCACAAAGCCAATCCGAGAAGTCATTGTATTGTAGTTGCACATACTCCTTCATTGTAATTTTTTGTCCATTAATTGCTTGAGCTTCTCTATGTCCATTGGACTTGTAATGTGAAGTGATTTGAGATCACTAAATTATTATCAAATCCTTGTGTGCCATGATAATTTTACTCCCCAATGACAATCTTCAATTTTAATTATTTTTTTTTTATCAAATTGCTCTCGCAATTCTGAGCCGAATGTACTGAAAGTCAAATGTGTCTCCTTAAGAAAACGACATTTAAGGATCAGATTTTTGACCTAGAGGTTTTTTTTGAAAGAGGTCTAGAGGTTTAAACAACCGCTTTTTTAAATGTTAAGATGATTAAAATAATGAATGTAAGAACCAATAAAATGCATTAAAAAAAAGACAAATTGTGTTTAAGATAATTCAATCATCATGCGAGCAACAAAAGTCTCACTACTAAGAGTTGATGAGATTCTGTTATCCCTCTTGTTTCCATCAGCTACGTTAGTTGTTTCAACTTTAGCTTATGTTGTTGTTTGTTTGGGACCTACGAAAGCCTTCATCTTCTCTCCATATTTTCAGAATTGCTAATTTGACTCTTATCGATGTTGCTAAAGCCATGGGATGAGCTTTCTCGATAGCCGCACAGTCTACAACTCCGGATGAGTTATGTTGATTGGAGCATTTTGTAAAAAGGATAATAGCCGCTCATAAGCCAATTTGGTTATTTTGTTTCTCTAGACAAAATAAGAGATCCATATATTTTAATTAACTTACTTTTTTGGTTTTCATAAAATTATTAAAAATAAATTAAAGTTTCAATATATTATTCCAAACATTACAATATTTTTTGTTGGTATTTTGTGTCAAAAAAAAAAGTTTTTGATTCTATCACAAACATTGGGCCAAGCTTTCTAGGGATTGAGACTTCTAAAGTGGCTTATAAGCAGCTATGTAGCCAATAAGGCTTTGGGCTCACAGTCTTAGCCCATGAACTTGTGAGCTTTCTGATGAGAACTGAAGGAGGAAGAGAACGTTGACCAAAAAAAAAAAGGAGGAAGAGAACGGTGGCTGCGACGACGGAGGAAGAACAATATTTCATGACGGTGGTGAGGGAATCTCAGCCTTCTGCCAAAGCAAAGCAAAGAGGGTTACCCATTGTGCAGCCCACTCACGCCTCGAGGGCTCTCGGTCTTGGCCCATGAAAAATTGTGTTTGTTTGACAGTTAGTTGAGAGCAGTTATCTTCTTTTCTTCATCTCCAACATTTTACATCACATGGCTGCTGTGCGAGAAATTTGTGGATCCTTTATCTCTCTCAAAATTGCAACATGCTTCACCTTCTCAACTTCCCTTCCTCCGAACAATGACTTCCAAGATTTTTGTTAAGGGTAGACCCGTTACAGACATGAGTGGTAGTTGTTGGAGACCCATTACTTTTTTCATGGCCAGAGCAAGAAGGACTCTTAATTGGATAATGAAAAAGACAAAGTACACCCACTTATTCAACATTGTTCAACATTGTTTCACTTGATTTGGGTTTGATTTGCTCTACCCTTTGATTATGAAGATATTTATTCAAAGACTAATTTCTTTCGTCTTCAAGGGTTCATTTTGTCTGATCAAGTAAAATAATATAAAAAAAAAATAATTATTTATTTTTTATTTAAAGAAATTAAGATATTTTTGGAAAGATTTTTACGATGTTTACTTTGAAACTGTTCATCTTTAAAAATATTGAAAGTAATAGACATAAAATAAAATTTAAACTTTTTTTAAAAGTAAATAAAATATAAACATAACCCTCTTTGAATTAGATAACTATATATAATAAAGGAACACACATTTTATGTGATAGTCATATGAATTACATGTCTAATTTACAGTCATGAGAATTTGTAAGTAAATTAATACTCATAAATTTTTCATTATTGAAACATGTAAATTATATGAACGAACATATATTGTACATATGGGATATATGTGAGTTTGTTTTGAGATAGATTGTCTCTAGCTCTTCGGTGCTCTTCCACATGTGGAAGAAACCTCTTGAATTGGAGTAATTACTTATCTACTATTGTTCACGATAGTCTCTCGTTTGTTCGTCGTTTTGATTTCTTTTATGTTATTTTTGTTCGTCGTCCTAGCAATTCAGTTGCATACTTTTTTGCCAGCAATACCTCCTCATCATGCATCGATTTAGTGTTGATTGAGGAGGTTCCTCTGGAGGTTGATTCTCTCGTAGTCGCTGACATTTTGACTTCTTTGCTGGTTTAATACCAGTATGGTGTTTCGTTAAAAAAATCTAATAATAATAACAAAAGTTGAATTACTATAGATAGTAAAAAATGTCTACGCATTTATGCAATTATTGTTATAATTAAATATATATATTTTTTTTAAGATATCCGACAACCGACAACCATAAAACTAATTTTCGAAGTTCTAAGATTACATTAAGTAAATACGTCTCTCCTACACATACTTGTTTCATATGCTCACCCCACACTAAAATGAAGAAGACACTAATTTATTTATAGAATAAAACATAGCAAAAGGGTTAATTTGAGGTACGTTCAACAAAACAAAAAAAAAACAAAAAACTTGAGGCGTGATTCGAGATTCAATTGGGTACTCTGATCCGACTCCGAGTGAGGACATTCCATTCGCGAGCAGAGAGAAGTAATTCTGGTATGCCAAATCCCAATCCCAATCCCAATCCCGTGTTTGCTCAATCTTCTCTGTGAATTGCAGCGTTTTTTCTGTTCGTTTGTTTCCTTCATCATCGTTTCAATACTTGCTTATCATTTCTGTGTGGGTTTTGGATTGTTCTTTAGGAAAACAGAATTTTCATATTACTCTGAAATTTTTTTGAGTTGACCCTTTCCAATTCAGATGAGAATATGAGAGTTTGCAAATGCATGTATTTGTTATCTTCTTCATTTCTGTAGTTGTGATCTTTAAAATATAGATGAAGAAGTTCTGAAACTCTTGTTTAATTTGCAGTAATAGCAAGTATTAATGGCCTTTGTCATGGTTAGCTTGAAGAAATGAGCGAAGTGGGAGGAAGAGAATGGTGCCTGCGACAACGGAAGAAGAGCAATATTTCGTGACTGCACCGCCCTCTAGGGTAGCTTCTACCTCCTGATTTCTATCATCCATTTCTAACTTCAAGTTCATAGTAGCACCTTAATTTTAGCAATTGATTGACATTTCTCAAGAGGTTCCCACTGCGCAGCCCAATTACGCCTCGAGGGCTCTTGGTCTTGGCCCATGAAAAATTGTGTTTGTTTGACAGTTAGTTGAGAGCAGTTATCTTCTCTTCTTCATCTCCAACATTTTACATCACATGGCTGCTGTGCGAGAAATTTGTGGATCCTTAATGTCTCTCTCAAAATTGCAGCATGCTTCACCTTCTCAACTTCCCTTCCTCCGAACAATGACTTCTAAGATTTTTGTTAAGGGTAACACTTTTTTTTGCTGCTATCTCATGCTTCTCTTTGTTGTCGGATTTTAATTATTTATTGCCTTCAAATTTGTTTTGACATATGAATAAAAGAAACCCATGACTTAATTGAACATTGTTTGTTCAACCTCTTTATATGGCATGTGATCATGAAGCTCTTGCTAGCTTATACTATAAGAAAACCCTTCAAAATATGAAATTGAACTACTTAAATCTCTATCTAGTGGTTATGTTACTTTAGAGGATCTGGCTCTACTGGAATCCATATGTAAGCCATGTGTATGTCTGAATAAAAGGGAAGCAAATTCGGATTTCAAAAAAGAAAATAATGGCATTTACATAGATTCAAAAGGGCACTTCCTTGATTAGATGAAAACAGACTCTAGAATCATTTTGAAGGTTCTTTAGGTATTTAACGGGTTATGATTATGAGGTTTGCCAGTTGGTTTTCATACGGTCATTTACTGTTTCCTATCATGAATTTTAGTTATTGGAAATCGGAATACTTTCTTCTAATTATCATGTAGCCTGATGTAAGAACAGCTAATGTAGTGCAAGTTATTTGCGATCCAAATCTTAAATTACTTGAAATTGTGAAAAATGTTTATTTTTGTGCAATTCAACTATTTTCTTTTGCCCTGACATTTTCTCTACAAATGGGTTCTTTTTCTGGGTTTTTTCTTGCTGTATAACACTGAAAACTCAAAACTAATGCCTTAATGTTGTTTAGTAATCTGATTTTCATTTGCTCTAAAACTTGTAACTGTTACTTTGACCTTACAATCTTGATGCAGGTTTAGCATTTTCTACTACAGAGGATAAATTAGCTGAAGCTTTTTCTCAATACGGCAAAGTCCTGAAAGGTTTGTGCCTCTGTTGTCATTACAAGACTAAAATCTTCCAGGTTAAAATTCTCAGACATCTACCTTTTCACTTCCCCAGCTGATATAGTCTTGAATAGAGCTAAAACTAGATCCAAAGGTTTTGGGTATGTGACTTTTGCTAAGGAGGAAGATGCTCAGAAGGCACAGATTGGCATGAATAGAAAAGTCAGAATCTTCTAACTCCAGTTTTCTTTTTGTTCACCTTCATTATGAATCCAAACATAGCCTTAATTATGTACCAGAATTCAGAAAATGAATCAACACTTTTTTTCCAGATATTACATGGACGTGTTCTGTACGTAGACATGGAACCACCTGACAAGCATAAGAAATCTATTTCAGAGGGGGCAACTGATAGTTGATGCTCAATATTGTGTAAACAGTCAGATACGCAAGGGAAGACTGCACCTTGTTTCCAAGTGCTTCTAGTTGATATTTTCATCTTGTTTTCAAAGTACAATATTTAGATCCACTAATGAATAGATAGATTTAACTAGCATGTGATTTTTTGCATGTTTGGAAACCCTTTTATAGTTGATTTTGAAGCTAGAATCAGTTCTAGGAAGAAGTGTGTCATCTTATCGTTATAATTATTTGCTTGATTCTTAATTTTCCTTAGTGTATAAATCGTATGTCTTAAAATGCATTTTGGTTTTCCATGCAAAGTTCCATGTAGTTTCACACGACAAGATAGCTGAACATCAAACAAAAACACTGCAAGTCTCTTAGATGCACTAATTTTAAGGTAAAGGATTTCAAGCAAAAAGATGAGAGAGATTGATATATTCTAGTTAGTCCCAGCATTGGAAGAGGATCTAGAACTGCCTTTGCTGAATATTTGCTTGCAACAAATTTGGTCTCCTCTAGCAATCAAGCTATTGGTAAATTCGTATAAAATATCCTTTCTCAGGGTTCGAACCCTGAACATTCACCTGCAATTACCCTTAACTCTATGTGATGTAGTGTTTAATAAGAGACGAATTGTGATGTAGGAATTAATATGTGATGAATTGTGACATTGTTCTTATGAAGTTTTCATTTATCTGATACAAGTGTTGTTTGGTTCATTTCTTAGGTTTAATCTAATCACCTTTGATAAAATAAAGAAAAAGAAAAAGCTTTGCTTTTTCAAAAGTCGTCGATTAATTACCAAGTGCCACATATTATTTTTTACGGATGTTTTCACCTATTCGGCCAAATATAGTGTTCCTATAAATAAGTGGCTTTTCTGATATTTTTTTATGTTTAAATGCAATTTAAATTTAATTGATCATATTTTTATGTTGTCAATGTTAACACTTCATATGAAATCAACAATTTAATGTATATACACACACTCTCAGCGAAAAACTCATTTGTACATTATCATCTAATGGCTATGGTTGTTTGTTATGTCAAAAAGTAAATTTTAAATTTAATTAAAATGAAAAAACATGAGAGTATATATGTTCATCTAAGCTTATATGATTTTAATTGGATGTCCGTGTAAAGGGGGCTTTACACTGTCAGTGTATCCCCATTAAACTCAATGTATTTTTTAAAATGTTTCAAAATAGAAAAAACTGGTTTTTTTAATTTTTGATTTATTGAAGAAGATTTTGAATTAATCGGTTTGAAGAAGGTGATGATTTCAGAGAAGTGTCAAAGTAACATTTGCACTGTAACTTGTTTCTTGAGTTCTCACTTCACTTCACTGCTTCGAGAGAATGGAAAACAGACAAGACTTGAGATCGATTCTTCCATATCTACCCCTCGTGATGCGTTCCTCCTCTCTGTTCTGGCCTTCCCAAGTCGTCGAATCACTCCGGCCACCAACTGTTCCGCGCCATTTCCGACCTCAGAACCTCCCTTTCCCTCTCTTCCGAACCTCTATCCCCTTCCGCTGCAGACGGATACGCCCTCTTCTTCGACGATGTAATTCATTCTTTCAATACACTCACTGCCATGCATTCATTCAATTGATTTCAATTTACAAAATGTTGCGTGTGTGTTTCAGTTGATGTCTAGAGAGGAATCTAGAAAGTGGTTTCAAGAGGTGGTTCCAGCATTGGGAATTTTGCTTCTGAGGTTGCCCTCTTTGTTGGAAGCACACTATCAAAATGCTGACAGGGTTTTAGATGAAGATGGAGGTTTAGTCAGAACCGGTCTTCGCTTGCTGGATTCGCAGGAGCCGGGGATAGTGTTCCTTAGCCAGGTTTCTGCTTGTTATTATTACAGCTTTTCTGTTTTCTTATTGTTTGATACTAGTGTGATTTATTATACACTCAAATTAAATTAGAGAGAAAAGAAAAGAAGAGAAATAAGTGATAGATTTGATATACAATGTGATGCGATAGGAAGAGAGATAGAGAGAAAAATGAGGTGTATCTAGACTGACGGGGTGTCTAAAAATCTGGATTGATCTTTTGATGGTGGAAGATGGTTTATATAGCTACTTGAAAATTGATAATAAAATTAAATTCTTTAACCTCTTGCACTCTATGTGTTTTTTACTGCAGCAAATATCAAAATTGCTGTATAGGTGCTCAAAATAATACAACTTGACTGTTACTGTTATGGTGTCACCACCTCCGTTATTATAAAATGGATTTAAATAAAATTGCTTCCGCTCCCGTTGTGTTATACATGTGTGTGACTTGCTTTGTGATGATGGTCATAATTAACATTATCAATTTCTTGCTTTTCAGGAGTTGATTGCCGCTCTTCTTGTGTGCTCATTTTTTTGTCTGTTCCCGGTCAATGAGAGATATGGGAAACATCTTCAGTCGATTAACTTTGATGAATTGTTTGGGTAAGAAATCTTAAGCTATATTTTTTGATCTCCAAGTATTCTTGTTCACTTATCATCTTATTTCTCTTAGTGGGGTCAAGATGCTTGTTTGTGTGTGAGAGTTAAGAGAGAGAGATAGAATTGACATTGTTCTGGGTCAACATTGAAGGTTTACTTAATGTCTTCTTTCATGTCATTGCAAAGTTTCTTGAAATCCAAAAGATCAGTTATGCTTCTGCATTTTCAGGAGTTTGTATGATTATTACAGTCAAAAGCAGGAAAGTAAGATTCAATGCATCATTCACTATTTTCAAAGGATAACTTCTAATATGCCTCAGGGTGTTGTTTCATTCGAGCGAAAAGTACTTCCGTTGGAAGATGATTATATTCACATTTCTTACCCAAATGCTGACGTTTGGAGCACTTCTATTATACCATTATGCAGATTTGAGGTAACTAAAATGAATTTGTTTTTCGACTTTTCACAAAACTAATTTCTTTTAGTTTTATTTTTAATAATCCATTTGGTTTATGATGGGTGATGCTTTGTGATTTTAATAGGTTCACAGTTCAGGACTTATAGAAGATCAGTTGAGTGAAGCTGTTGAAGTGGATTTTGCAAATGAATATCTAGGTGGTGGTGCTCTCCGCAGGGGCTGCGTACAGGTGCAATATGTTTTTATTTCTGTCTATGACCTTTTGGA
The DNA here is from genome assembly GCF_012489685.1 of Lotus japonicus. Lineage (NCBI taxonomy): Eukaryota > Viridiplantae > Streptophyta > Magnoliopsida > Fabales > Fabaceae > Lotus > Lotus japonicus. The sequence continues at coordinate 46,539,348 of NC_080046.1, forward strand.
AATTGTGGTAGTGCTTCTCCATACCATAGTTCCTGATGTGTTTTATAGGCATATGCATGGAGTTTGTTGTTCATTTTGTATAAGCACCTTTGGTCCTTTTGTAGATTCTGTAGGCTGAGATATTTTTTAGCACTTGAAATCTCAGCCAAGATGTTCATTAAATTTGCTTGTAATTATCTGATATATAGGAGGAAATCCGCTTCATGATCAGTCCAGAGTTGATTGTCGACATGCTCTTCTTGCCATCCATGGCGGATAATGAGGCTATAGAGATTGTTGGTGTTGAAAGGTTCTCAAGTTATACAGGGTTAGCATTGCTCAGCGTATCTAAAATTTCAATTAATAATGAATATTATTAATGCTTAGCATGGTGAATTTTCTCCTGTCTTGCCTGTGTTTGGCCTATAGTTTGCAGTAATTTGAATAAATTAGGTTGCGTGTCTATTTTCTTCTCATTCTTTCCTGGTTGTGCACCTGGCTACAACTGCTTTTTAATACAAAATAATGTATCTTCCCAAGATTAGAAAAAAATGGATATTTTCCTTTTATTTGTTTTCTTTTCAGTATGCATAATTGCATGTAATGGGGTGAACTAAATTTAGAAATATGCATCTGATGTGATTTCACATTATATTTTTTTTCAGCTGTTTATGCTTATTGTAATTGCTTGCTCCCTTCCTTTGTAACCTATTGATGATTGTGCCCTGATTTCTTTAGGTATGCATCATCATTTCGATTTTCTGGTAATTATGTGGATGAACGAGATGTAGACACCCTTGGAAGACGTAAAACCAGGATTGTTGCAATTGATGCATTATGTAGCCCAGGGATGAGACAATACAGGCCAAAGTTTCTCCTCCGGTTTGTTAATCTTGATTTATGTGGTTACTGCTTTTTAGGATGCGTAGTGGCTACTATTGTGGTATAATCTAACATACATTTTGATGGTTTTTCCCTTTGAAATTTGTAATTTTTCATAAGGTGTGTTTTGCATGCATGCATTTCCTGCAAATTGGAAACCGTTTTGGAGTTGCTTTTAGTTTCTTTTTCTAAATCCTCTACAGAAATGTGCCTGATTTACTGCAATGTGTAGCTATAATGGCAGCCACAGTAGTAGCCATGCTTCACTTTTCTTTTCAACTAATATTTCTTCTTTCATTAAAACAAGCTTTTCTTTGTGTTTGGTCTGTTTTATACCTATAAATTAAGAAAGTTACACAAAAGGTGTTATAGGAAAAATATTTCCAGTTTAATAACAATTGACCATTTAACTATTTACTGATGTTCTAAGTGGTTAATTAGTAACCACTAAAGGGCAAACATGGTGCTATAAAGCTCCTGGAATGCGCGAGGGCTAGGGAGGGAGGAGGGGTCGAGTAACCACGAATGGACTTAATTAGTTATTTGAGTCACCAATTGTTCCTAAATTGGAAATACTTTTTAGGGCATGCATTGTATGTAATCTTTCCTAAAATAAGCAAGCAACCATCTAATTTCTCTGAATGGAAGGAAAAGTAATCCATAGATTTGTACCTTTTTTTGCTCATAAGTAATTATAATAACATACTCTGACCTTAGCTTGTTCATTACTGCAGTGAGATCAATAAGGCATTCTGTGGTTTTCTGTACGGATCTAAACATCAACTGTATCAGAAAATATTGCAAGAGAAAGGATGCCCATCTACACTGGTTGGTTTTTGTCATGTCTTTCTATAAACAGTGAAACTGGATATTAGGTTGAGCTACAGCGTTTCAATATGAACCTCTCTCTCTCTCTCTCTCTCTCAATTAGCATTACTTAATTGTCTAACTATTTCTGCCATCTGCATTTATCTTTGCTCATTTATCTCTTTTGAACATCCTTTGCTACTTGTCAGTTTGACGCTGCCACCTCAACACCTATGGAAACAAGTGAAGGAAAATGTTCAAATCACGAAATCAGAGATTCTCAAAATGATTATCACAGGATGGAACAGTGCAACAATATTGGGGTTGCAACTGGAAACTGGGGATGTGGTGCTTTTGGAGGAGATCCTGAAGTGAAGACAATAATTCAGTGGCTTGCAGCTTCTCAGGTACATGAATACATGAATATAGGGCAGTTGTCATTGTAAAGATATCTGAATGAGTTACAAGTGTTTATGTTTACCATACATACATGAATATGTGGCAGTCATCATTGTGTAGTTATCTGAATAAATTAGTTAGAAGTGTTTATGTTTACCCATCAATGCGTGCATGGTTAATTGAAGACCTTAAATTTTGTCTTGGTTCATTCCCTACAGGCTCTTAGACCTTTCATAGCATACTACACATTCCGCTTGGAGGCATTGCATAACATCGACAAGGTAACTTGAAAATCTCATTATTAATTTTCTTATTTTTCATTTAACATTGAGCATTACTGTACTATCCAATCTGATATTTTTTTTATTTTCTACTTACTTTGGTTTACTACTGAATATCACCATTATCTGCATTACCTCCTTCCTAACTCATTTCACTAATTAGTGGTAATAACATCTGTGAATCAATTATCTTCATTTAGCCAAATACCAGGAATATTATCACTCAACTTGGACTTTTATTGCTGTGAAAAATTCTTACTGGAGAGTTTGGTTGATGTTGTGGCAGGTTGCTCATTGGATTTTGTCACACAGATGGACAGTTGGAGACCTATGGAACATGCTAACTGAGTACTCGATGAATAGATCAAAAGGAGAAACTAATGTTGGGTTCCTGCAATGGGTCCTGCCATCAATGTATGATGATGCTGGGATGGACTTTTCAAATATACCTTAATCTATTGTTGATTGTCTTTGACCTTTGTCTAGGTTTCTTCTCTTTGAAGAAAATTTGTGAATCACATTAAAAAAAAAAGAGCTGTGAAAAAATTATTAATTTCAAAACTGTACATACCATGCATAGTGTGATTTAGGGACCACAGAGTTTTATCATTCTTGCATATAAGTATAACTAGATTGCCAATTCCCTTCGTCAGATCTTGTACTTTTTAAGTATCTTTTACAAGATATTTTTAGAAAATATACATTTTTTAATTACTTTAATTGATAATTGATACATAACTAATTTTTTTTTGTCACAAGAGGAAAGAAAGATACATAACTAATTTAGCGATATTTTTTTGAACGAATAATTTAGTGATAATTTGTAAATATATTAATTTGGTTTTGCGGATTGATTAGTTAGACAATGACTCTATATTTAGAAAGGTAATATTATTGATTTTTCAAAAAGTAATTATCGTTATTATTCACTGATTGAATAAATTAAAATAAATCAAAATATTGATCACAAAATTGAAAAAAATTAATAATGTATTTTCCGAAATAACCATTTAAGCATATATGATAACTATTTAAAAAGTAATTAGTATTAGTTTTAAAGTGGGTGTTTTCTTGATATTCAGTTACCATATAAGAGCTTCTCGTTTACGTGGGGAAGAGATCATGAGTGAGGCAACTCTTTGAGATCTAGAGTCAGATACGGCGCATAGGGGTAAAACAACGAAGTGATAAGAAGCGTTGTATTAGATAAGTGCGCTAAATCTAACAAAAAAATCATTAGGTTTTTATTTATTTTTTATTAGTTTATTTGGTTCAAGCATGGGCTGAGTGTAGGGGTGTTCATCGGATCGGATCGGATCGATCCGATGAAACCGACAAACCGAACCGAACCAAAGCAATTGGATCGGTTTTTTTTGTCATTCGGTTCAAAACCGATCCAAATAGATAAAAACCAACGAAGATTGGTTCGGTTCACGGTTTGAAAAATTAAAAACCAATGAACCGATGAACCGAACCGATGACATATATTTATTTATAAAATATTTTAAAAAAATAAATATATATGAATACTTATTAAAAAAAACATAAACCTAACCACATCCACTCACTCATATATATATCTGATATCCCAGACTCCCAGTCACGCTCACCCATAACCCTAGCAAGTCCCATACGCAGTCACGCTGGTGAGCATCCACCAGATCGGCCACCACCACCATCGGCCAGCTCACAGATCACCATCGCCGCCGTCACGGTTCCACCACCGCCACGCCTCCACACGACATCCGTTTTCACCACCCAGTCTTCACTTTCCTCTTCCTCTATTTCAGTTTGGTAAGTGAGTCTATCTATTTTAGTTTTCCTCTTCCAAATTTCAGTTTTCGTCTCCCTGTTGCTGTTCTATTTTGCTAGTTTTTCCTATTTCTTTTTGTTATTCTTCGTTTGTTGTTGTTTCTTTGTTACTATTTCATTGTTCTTGTTTTTTCCCTGTCCCGTTCTGGAGCTTTTGTATGTAAATGGCACAATAAAGCTTGTTGTTATTGTTTTTTCCCTGTCCCGTTCTGGAGCTTTTGTATGTAAATGGCACACTCTATTTATAGTTTTTGGGAGAATTAGGATTCACTTTTTAGGGTGTACCTCTTCAGCATCATGAATCCATAGGACTATCATGAACCATAGAAGATGAAATAGCCCGAACACAAGCCCGAGGAGCATATTTCATCTTCTATGGTTCATGATAGTCCTATGGATTCATGATGCTGAAGAGGTACACTCTAAAAAGTGAATCCTAATTCTCCCAAAAACTATAAATAGAGTGTACCTCTTCAGCATCATGATTTATAGTTTTTGGGAGAATTAGGATTCACTTTTTAGGACTATGCATGCTTGATTCACTTGAGCATAACACATCTATGTCAATTTAGAGTATTGGATCCTTTTAAGCGGTATTTAAAAGCTCGTGCTTGGTCGAACCCGGTTCGACCATTTAAAAAAAACCACGGAAAGGATGCGTTTTAGAAGACTGACAGATTAGGTCTCCTCACGGCTTAAAATCTTGTCTCTCTCTGCTTACGTGACGTCGCAACCGCTTCATCGCCGTCGCAACTGGTTCACTTCGCCTGCACGAGCTCGCTACCTCGCCCAGTCCGCTCCGAGCCCACCGTGCCTGCAGGAGGAGAGCAACAACGACGTCTTTGTCTCTGGCCACAACGTCTCCTTCTTAGTCCTGGTGATCGTCTTTATGGTTGTTATCAGTATACTACAGGTACATGATGTCATTATTCTTCTTCTTATTTATCATATGGGATGTATGAAACTTCATTGTTATGGAACTTGGAATAGGAATTTGATGTTAGGAATGGACAAGAGTTATAGGTGAAGGAATTACATTATCACATTTTGAGTTCAATTGTTTCAACTTGTGATTTTTATAATATCAACTGTCACAGTTCATTCACTATAATGTCATTTGATTCATGCACTATACATACTTGATTCCACTCAGTGGAGATTGACTTTGTTGTTATTTAAATAATTAGTCATATTAATATATTATTTCCGAGCTTAACCTTGTCTGCTATGAAATGGCGAATTGATATTCTAGTCTAAGCTCTCTGGCAAGGATGGTGGGGTGGCTGCAATTTTGTTCAAAACCATACATTTTTTGACTTAGTTGCGTTGATATTTAAGTTCTGTTTGATAGGTGTGCCTGATCTGCTACTTACAATCTGCTGTTTTTCAGGATAATTCTTGTATGGTTTTCCAGCTTTAGCTAGTATAGTCAACCTCATTAATTACCTCATGGATGCTTTTGATGATATTCTATCCGGAGCTCCTGCTCCACGTGGTAAGTGCTACACTCAAAAGATACTGGGAAAGCTTCTTATTTTTATCATGTTCGTGTCACGTGGTTATATTTTATTCTTTTGTAGCTCGTCGAGGTAGCAAGTTTATGCCAAAGGCCAAACTGAAACAGCTTCCTCAAAAGGAAATATCTGCATCAGAACACGCGACCTCATCTAAAGATGGAGAGAACGTGCCTGTTGCTTCATCAGCCACAAGCACAAAATCAGGAGGAATTTTGAATGAATGTCATGATGCTGTTGCTTCAACTTTAAGTACATCAGCTGAAGATTCTATCAGGTCCAATCATCGACCACAGGAAGAACTTTCAAATTTGGAGGATGCCACAAAATCAGCATCTGAAGGCCTTGAGGCGGGTTTAGTCACTAACTCTATTCCTGAGACCAATCTCAATAATGGTAAGTTAGTTATGCTTTCACATTGTTTGTGTCTGTGAAGTCTCTTTGCTTCAGGTTGAACTTGTTCACGTGTCACAAGGCATAAGACTTCACTTGGATTGAAGTTAGTCTGATCCATTTGGTATTTATTATTTGGTTTAGGGGCAAAACAACCAATCCACCCTGCTAATGCTGTAGAAAATGAAAATACTGTGGCTGCTCAATCTACAACTAACTCATCCATCAGTAGGATGGAAGAACCACCTAAAAGTGGGGAAGGTTCAATTCCTGATAGCAACAAAAATTTGGAACATATTGATAATTCAGTGCCAGTTATCCCAGATGCAAACTTCAAGAGTGCTTTGGAGAATAATGCTGTAACATTTGAGAGCAATATTCATTCAAATTTGAACTCTGGAAGAGAACAAGAGGTACAATTTTGAATTTTCGTTGTTTTTTTCCATGTAGTTCTACTGCTTCAGATGGATGTAATAAACTTATGGAGCAAATTTTTGTTTTCAGGCAGTGTCTGGGGAATCGGAATGGAATCCTTTCAGCGACGCCCTCCCTGATCCTGGCACTAGGAATGGTTAGTAATATCCCTGCTATCCTAAATGTGCTTCATATAACTGAAAAGGTAAACCTGTGTTTGTTTTACTGTAGCTCGTAAGTTTCAACCCAAGATTAAGCCACGACCTAGAGTAAGCATTGCACCGGCTATCGCTTCTGCATCATCTAGTGATATGATGGAAAAGTCTACTCAGTTGCATGTTTCTTGCACAAATGAAGTTCAATCTTTTCAGTTTAGTGGTGATGGCATTGGTGGGCAAAATACATTCTCTGAAGACAAAAGAAACCTGGCATCAGTTACTCCTTCCCAACCAGATTCCCTGAATGCTATGCCTTCGGAGGTTACAGCTCATGATGGAACTAGAGATTCGGCTTCTAGTTTTGGAAAACCAGCTCCTGATAATCTTACCACCCAAGATCCATTAACCTTAAATGAAGCTGCAGTCTTCGAGGAGGATGATACTCACACTAACATTAGAAGGTTGGAAACAGAGGTGAAATTTGTGTGATTTCAAAAATATTATAGTTTCCTGTAAAATATGCCAAATAATTAATTGATCATTTTTTTGATATAAAATTGATCATGGTTATTATTTTTGTCAGGAAGTTGTGGACTTGAATACTGCCTGCTCAAATGGTGGCGTCTTTGATTATCAATCAATAGATTCTGCCACAGATCCAACTTCTGAAATTCCAGTGAATGAAGAATTGACAAATGCTGCAGATTGTCCCACGTTGGCTGATGTTTTGCATAAATATGTTACTGTAGAAAAAGAAGTATATATCGGTTATTATGATTTATCGTGTATTTATTTTCATTTTTCTTTTTATGAATCTTATTGTTGATGATTTCTTTTATTTCATTTACTATGTTTCTCAGGTTGCCAATGGAAGAAAGAAGGATAGTTCCCTGAGGAAGCGCAGAAGATCTACTGCTGGCGAGGAGGACAAAGGGGGTAAAACCGCAAGGCAGCTGAGAAAAAGTGCAGCTCGAGAACCTGCTAACAGCTCATTGAATAAGGATGTTGATGATGATGGTGACATTGACCCTCTGTATAATTATAATATAGATGAACTAGAAGAAAATGATGATGAAGACGAACTAGATTATTCATCCAAGAAGAAAACAACATCAACCAGTTCAAAGAAGAAATCTGTGGCTAAAAATGAAAAAACGTCTCAAAAGCGTAAGAAGTCTAATGATGATTTAGAAAATACTACTAAAAAATCTCTGAAAAAGTTCTCTCATTCCACCCTACGAAGAAAACGATGTGGTAAACTTGCTAAGACTATTTGTGTTTTTAACTTTTTTTTTTGTTTTGTTTATTTTATCTTGTATGATTGTTATAAGTGTTTTCCTTTTATAGAGGATCTGCTGAAAACTCCTGAAGATGAATGGGATCCTCGAAATATGCCTATAAAGGATATTATTATACTTGCAGAATATAAGGAGCGGTTGGCGGTGTGGATTCTCAATTTTAATCCCTGTATTACAATGCCCAACAATTGTTAGTATTGCATGATGGCTTAAGTTTTCACCAACTGTTCTGTTCGTTTCTCTATGTAGAAAAAGGACCCAACAACTTCAAAAACATCTTCCACCAATCAAAGGTACACTCAACTTTAGTAACAGTGCATATCTAGATTTTATTTAATTTTCTGGTCCTGTTAATCCTTGTCTAATATGAAAGTAGAATAAGTACACTGCAAAATCAATTAATTTGGAAAATTAACTGCTGTAAACATCTTATTTACTTCAATTCTTTGTATTTTTTTACAATCTTATACTATTGAATTAAGTTATATCTGACAATGTATATAAACTTATTTGATAAAGGAAATGCTTTTTATTCCTTCTCTTTTCTTTCCCTGGAGACAAGTGAATGTACTTGGACATAACCATCATATGGCTGAAGTTATTCTTCTCTCTTTTAACGATTCAATTACTTTCCTCCATCAAATTATCAAAATGGTCTGTAACTGAATGGAATGGAATGTAATGCTGTCAATAAAGTGCATTGTTTTCACTTTTGCTGGCCTAAGTTGGGTTGAGGGCTGGGGCAGGAAGAGGGCTATAGATTTGATAGTGGTGCTTTTCCTTGCGTCCACAATGAGATGTAGTCAGTACAATTTAGGGATACAAATTGAAGGTCCTTGTATTTTTGGTGTTCGTCAAGGCACTCATGCTTTTGGATCACTACTTCCTCTCAGTATTTGGAGAACAGAAATGTATAGGGAAACATTATATATAATATAAAATGCGCTCCATATTATCCACTAGCTATTGTCACTGTCACTTCGAAGTTCTATGTGGTGCAGTAAATAGATTTTAGTTTGCAAAATATTTGTGTGCAGTGGTGGAGATCCTTTTTATGAAGCCGGTGCCAATTACGAAGAGGGGTTCTTTGGCTCAGAAAACCCAAATGATAATCAAGACACTGAAAATGTTACAGACACTACCGCTTTAATTAATTACCAGTCCTTCATGGACAAGGCACCTAGGGGAAAATGGTCAAAACAAGACACTGAACTGTTTTATGAGGTATCTGCATAATTCTCACAAGATTTATGATGTTATTATTTCTCTTAAACACAGCTGCATACCTACCAATTATATCATTTGTGATTTGGGGAATGGGAATGAGAGAAGGAGCAATCTTATTTAGTAAATTAACTAATTTTTTTTTAAACACAGGCTGTTAGGGAGTTTGGCACAGATTTTTCTATGATTCAACAGCTTTTCCCTGATCGAACACGTCATCAAATTAAGTTGAAGTACAAGAAGGAAGAGCGGCAGCATCCTTTACAGTTATCCGATGCTGTGAATAGTCGTTCAAAAGGTTGAACTCTTTATTTACCATTCTGTATTGTTCTCAGACAGTGTTTACTCTTTAAGCAGAGTCCAGAAATGATCCTCAAGATTCATTTCTTTTGATGACTTATTCTTTACTTTATCATGGCTAAAAATAAGTTTTTAATGGTTTACTGTTCTTCACATATACTCTATGATTACTGAATATCTATTCTTTTCCTCTGCTAGATCTGTCTCATTTTAAAAAGGTGATTGAGCGGTTGCAACAAGCTTCTGACAAGGCTGAACAAGACGCCAATGAAGATGTTGAGGACCTAACACCTGAAACTAATGTATGCATTTTCTGCCCATTTAGTTTATCTTCTGATGCCTCCTTTCTTTTGGTGTACATAGTTCATGCTAATTTTCTTATAAATGCCATAATTATCAGATCACCAAGATAAATTGCCTTGATTATTTGTTCTCTCCTATTTTTTTCAATAGAAAATGATTAAATCCACATATTAGTAGCTTTCTGAAGTCTGAATAGTATATTATCCCCTAATTGGCTTTCAAAACTCATTTTATGCATGCAGGAGGAGGTTGCAACAACTGAGAAGGACACTGACGATGTTGAAACAACTAAGCAGGACACCAATGTTAAAGATCAGGAAGATTCTGCAGCAATTCATGATCCAGAGCAACCTGATAATGATGATGATGATGAGGATTACTCTCAAATATGGTCTTATACAAGTGAATTTTGATGATTACTAGTAGTATTATGGTCCCATTGTGTTTTAATTTTTTTAATGTGAAATGTGATTATTGTTGTAACGGGAAATTCTTTTAATTACTGATATTCACGAGATCACTTCTTTTGATTTTTATAATCAAGGTCCTGGGCATTTATTTCCTATTTTTTTCCAATCTTGGTTACTCATGATATGATTTTTTTCCAATCTTGGTAGTTACAAAGAATATGATCCATGAAAAGCTATTCAAATAGCACCCTGGTAATTAAATGGATAGTTGTTATCTCTTTATGCGTTGGCAAATTGCCCTTTAAAAATGATAAAAAAAAATTAGTTTCATTATTTTCATTCCATAAAATTTAAGGAAAATGAGAATGTAGTTCATTCCACAAAGGTGGTGTTTTTCATCATTTTTTGAATTAAGACTATTTTTTTAAAAATAAATAATAGGTTTTTTATTTCATATTTATAAAATGCAAAAGTTAATAAGGAAAAAAGAATAGTCAATTTTTCTAATACATTTTGTCAATTTTTTAAGGGCAAAATACTTCGGGGCTTTTCCAATATTATAAAATTGATACTTTTCAAAAAAAATTATAAAATTGATCACTTGCGACGGAAAATGAAACTGTCACAAAGTCATTGAATTTGAGACGGAATATAGTTCCGTGACAGAAGCCCTACCAGCTACTTTGCGACGGTAGACAAACCCGTCACAAAATTAATGAGTCTGCGACGGAAACTAAATCAGACACAAAACCTTATTGAGCATATTTGCGACGAAGAATATATCCGTCACTAAAGTTCGCGCGGGAAAATTCGTCACAAACTTCTTGCAATCGAGTTTGACACAGCGACAGAATATTAGAGGGAATTTGCGACGGCGTTGTCGTCCTTAGTTTCCGTCGCTAAGTCGGTAAATTGTTTATTTTTTAAATTATTTAAAAAAATGACCCAAATTATTGGAAGCACGAAGATACAAGAGAAATAGTCAACACTCGTAAAACCCATATTCACTCACTCACAATGGCGGGCTCTGAGCCCTCTCCTTCTCCAAAAATCCTTCTAGCAAAGCCCGGTCTCGTTACCGGAGGCCCCGTCGCCGGCAAGTTCGGCCGCGGCGCCGCCGGCGAAGATGATTCCGCCCAGCACCGTTCTCGTCTCCCTTCTGTCGCATCCCTCAACCTTCTCTCCGATTCCTGGGACTTCCACATCGATCGCTTTCTCCCCGTAAGTAATCTCCCTCCAATCAATTTTTCGCTCAACTCCATAGAAATTAATCGCAGTTGAGTTGGGTTTTCAATACTCTGCAGTTTTTGACTGAAAACACGGACTTCACTGTGATTGGAGTGATTGGGCCACCAGGAGTTGGCAAGTCCACTATAATGAATGAACTTTATGGCTTTGATTCAAGTTCCCCTGGTGAGTTTATTCACATTGTTTAATTTGTTAGCATATGTTTTTGTTTTTAGTTTTTAGGGTGAAAATGAAATGCTTTAGAGTTAGTTCTGTTAGAAGCTACAAGTGTTAGATTCTGAGTGAATGTGGGTTCGATTATGTGCAAATCGTGAAGTAATTTGTAACTTTGATGTCTGAGCCTGCAGGGATGCTACCACCTTTTGCTACACAGTCTGAAGAGAATAGAGCAATGGCAAGGCATTGTTCTACGGGCATTGAACCGAGGATATCTGCTGAACGTATTATTCTTCTTGATACTCAGGTAATGTTGCTAGACTGACACCTATACTTGAAAGAGTGAAACAAAGAGAAAAGAGAGAAATGATAGATATGATATACGATATATAGCCCGCTCAAAAGTGCACTAAATAAGCTCCAATAAGTACTCTTTGGTTTTCATCCAAACGGGTACACGATGTAACAAAGAAAGAAATATGGGAAAAATGGGGTGTATGTAGGTGTCAATGTTGTTGGTTTCTGAAAGTGAGGATGGCTGCCCATAGTAACTTCATTGGTCAAAAAGTTTTTTTAACCATGTAGAAGTATAAGGGATAATTTCCCCTTCATTCTTTTATTTTCTTGATTTTTGTTTGGGGTTTTGTTTGCTTTCCATTGCTTCCAGTGTTACTCTTTCTTATCTTATGATTTGTGGGATTTCCAGTTTTACATGTGTACTTATTTATTTATTTATTTATATACTTGTAGCCTGTATTTAGTGCTTCTGTTTTAGCTGAGATGATGAGACCAGATGGCTCTTCAACAGTTTCAGTGCTAAGTGGAGAATCCATGTCAGCTGAATTGGCTCATGAAATTATGGGTATTCAGGTACACAGCAACTCCCAAGCATAGTTTTTTTTTTCTTTTTCGTTTTTTAATGAAAATATAATTCTGGGTATAAACTTTCTAGCTTTCCTTATCATGAGTGGATTTTTTTTCCTTTCTTTTACTTGTTCTGCTGTATCTGATGAAATTGACTATGTTGGGATGCTGCAAGGAATCTTTGTAGCTTGCTGTTCTTCTAGCATCCGTATGTCATATTCTGCTGGTGGTGTCAGAGGGAGTCCATGATGATTGCATGTGGCATTTGATGTTGACGGTATGTGCTTGAATAATTGCGACTTTATATCGTGTTGAAGTGTTTGGTATCTTGGAAGCTGTTGGCATTTATTGAACATAATATGGTATTGGTATCAGCTCTTATATCATAGTTTTTCTGTCATTTGAAGTTTCTGGCTTCTCCTCTTACTAATAACATGTATAGGATGTTATTGACTGAAAAAATAGAAATATCATTTTCTGGTAGCATCTTATTGCCTGCAATTTGGTAGACAAGTTTTTTCTGGGCCTCCTTGTTTAATTTAAAATTCTTACAGATCTTGTGTTCTGCACTTAATTTTATATAGTAACGTCAGCAAAACCTATTGATGTGTTGAAAGAGGACTGACCATGCTGCACTTGTTATCATGTAGGTTGACTTGTTGAAGCATGGCATTCCAGACCCATCCTTACTTGCTTCATCCCATTCACAGAGCTCTAGTTCAGGGCATGAGAAAGATAACAAACTTTCTGGACGTGAATACATGGCTACTCCTGTTTTTGTCCACACCAAGTAAGAAATATCTTTCTAACTTCACGCATTGACAAGAAATAGTTGGCATAAATGAGTGATCACATGCTGTAATTATTGTGATACAGCCAAGATAATCTCCAAGATGCATCATGATTGCTCCAAACTGTTTGGCTGCTCTTGTTTTTGGTTAATTATTTAATGAAAAGTAGAATTCTAAAAAATTCAAGCCTAGCCAAGACTCGGAGGGAACTAGTACTTAGAATTGACGAACGGTTCACTTATTTTACAGCTTGATTAGCCACTTGCTATTAACCAAATTCCCTCTTAGTCTGTCATTCTGTGTCAATTGATTTTTAATGAATTAAATAACCTTTTAAATTAAGGTCTATGTTATCTGATGCGTGTGTCACTATATATTTTAAAATATATAAAAAAACCAAGAACCAAAGATTGGAGAAGTTTTTAATGGTGTGCTGATACTGACTAATGGTAAAAGAAAAATAATTACAAAAGAGGCTCAGGCTGATGCTAGCGTTAGCCTAACACATGGACACAGTACTGATATTATGCATCACATGTGCTTTCTTTGAAGTGAGAATCTCTAGAATGAACTTTATGTTGTATAATGTTCAACCGTGGTGTTTCCATCACAATTGTGCTGACTTTAATATGCAGTCTATTTGAAAATTGTATAACAAATTAATAATTATCATTTGTTCGGTGTTGCCTTGTATCTACTTTTTCCCCTTATTGAAATAAGGTTGCTGCACAGTGAAGGACTCACTTGTACTCTGTTTTGACTATAGGCTGCATGATCAAGAGTTTACTCCTAAAAATTTTGTACAGTTGAGGAAGACACTCATACAGTACTTCAAACCGTCTTCTTTTGTGAGGGAACATGCCGAACACAAGCCCGAGGAGCATATTTCATCTTCTATGGTTCATGATAGTCCTATGGATTCTAATGTGCCAAGTTTGTTTGCAATCCCATTTAAGAAAAAGGATGAAAATCCGAGAGCTCAGCATGGAAGTTACATTTCAGCACTATGGAAATTACGGGATCAGGTCTCTCTCCACTGCTCATGCACTCAAATGAATTCCTCAATAGGATCAGATTTTCAAACTCATGGAACATTGCCTGAATAAGGATACCAAAATTGAAAGTTTTTGTTAAAAATCAAAGCATTTACTGCATTTCTATTTCCTATGTAATAAATATCTTCTTTTTCAATAGGAACTTTGTGCTTTTTATTCTTATCCTAATACGAAGTTATACAGATAAAAAAATAACCCTTGTAGGATTTATCAAGTTTTGTGAGAAAAAAATGTTTGACTCATTGTGATATGTTTTTCTTGTTTGACAGATATTATCCATGAAGTCACCATCTTTCACTAGACCTGTGTCTGAGCGTGAATGGTTAAAAAATTCAGCCAAGATATGGGAACAGGTAAAAAACTCCCCAACGATGTTGGAGTACTGCAGAACACTTCAACAATCGGGTATGTTTAGGAGGTGAAATCTTATCAAAGGCAGAAAGATTCAAGACAATCTATGTAACTGCGTTCCTAGATTTATCTTGTTTTTGATACAAAATTATTAAATTTGTGTATGAAACTCACTTTGTCAGCGCTGTTAAATTTAGAAGATATTTATTTGTTAAAATTTTGGCGTTTTTCACCTTTGACGGTGTAATATTGCTCTTGTAGTTTAGTGAGCCTATGATGGGTGTGAAGGTTTGGGTCAGTATTATTCTATGTTGGGTGTAGATTCATTCTTTTAGCATTTCTCTATTTCGAGCAATGAACATGCTGCAAAAAAAAATTCGGACAATGCTGGAATGTGGACCGTGGTGCACCATCAAAACTGCAGTTCTAAATCCACAAGATGTTGTGGCGTGATGATTAGCTCACCTCGTTCCTTAATCATGAGGTCGGGGTTTGATCATCACCCATGTAAATGAAGCTCATTTTGTGGTTAGCCATTTATCGCTTAGTGCGTGCACTTGCTGCTAAGGGATTAGTCACGATTGTCAGCGGCGAATACTCTGGGCTAAAAGAAACTTAAGTTCTAATATAATCATAATTTTTAGCAAGCATGTAGGAAATTGAAAATACGTAGGAAACATAGTAGAATCATTTAAAACAAAGAGCCTCGGCCATGAGAGGGGATGATGCATGAGTCATTGACCACAAACCGCCAAGGGAAGGTCTTCTCCTCGAGCCACAAACGCGACACTAGCACCACGAGAAATGTCATATGCAGCATCAAAATGTAATGAAACATGACTATATTTATTCATAAAAATGTAATTTCCCTTAAAAAAAAATCATACACTTAAAATATTAATTAGATTTATGTTTTTAAAACAAGTATGTTAGCGATCTAGATCGCTAGAATTAGAATTATTGGGAAACAATACGGAATAATATTTACTACTAAAACATTTAATTGGCATGTCCATTCATCAGCACACGTGGCGAAATCTCATTGGACACACTTACATCATTTTCACAAACGAAGTTTATTGTTTGTATAAGAGAAACAAATCGGAACTCCACCGCGAGAACCAGAGCAGGGTGGTCGCCACCGACGCAGTTTCTTCTTCCGTTTCAACTCCGAACCTTCACCTTCACCGTCCATTTCAATTGGTACCTAATTTCCTCAATCAAACCTTTTCTTTTGATTTTTTTTTTTCAAATTTCTTTGACTTCATATTGATCTGAATCCAAGTCCATGGCTTATCTTGTTTCGGTGATTTATCTGCATAATCTGAATATGCAGATTCATTCAATTGGTTTAAATTTCTCGCTAATTTCTGAAGTTGAATGAATTACTAGGTCAATCATTTCTAATATTTCTTCTAGGAACCAATTATTTAGGGTCTTGTATGTATGTTTATTTCGTTTGTTTGATTCTTCTTCATGGAGCATCCAAATGCATATTGTAGGATTGAATCACTATATAGGGTTTCAGATGTTGATTGAATGATTTTTGTTTCTTTGTGTAGAGCTGAATGATGAGGCTGAAAACATATGCTGGTCTGAGCTTGATAGCAACTTTGGCTATCACATATCATGCATTTAACAGTAGGGGTCAGTTTTATCCGGCGATGGTGTATCTCTCGACTTCCAAGATCAGTTTGGTGCTTCTTCTCAACATGGGTTTGGTTATCATGTGCACTCTTTGGCAATTGACCAAAAAGCTGTTCCTGGGTTCCCTTCGGGAGGCGGAGGTTGAGAGGCTTAATGAGCAGTCGTGGAGGGAGGTTATGGAAATCCTCTTTGCCATTACTATTTTCCGGCAGGACTTCTCGGTTACGTTCCTTGCCATGGTCACCGCGCTGTTATTGATTAAGGCTTTGCATTGGTTGGCACAGAAGAGAGTCGAGTACATCGAGACCACTCCTTCGGTGACTTGGCTATCCCATGTTCGAATCGTATCTTTTATGGGTTTCCTCCTCCTTCTGGATAGCATTTTCTTATATAGTTCTATGAAACATTTGATAGAAACGTGGCAGGCTTCGGTTTCACTATTCTTTTCTTTCGAGTAAGTTTTCATATTCCTTTTTCTCCTCCAAAATAGTATGGCAGCTGAATTTCAGCCTTTACTTTTTATTTAAATTTGTTTCCATTTTGATTCAGTTATACATAAACCCAACTAGGTCATGTTGTTGTGTGAAATTTCACATTGTGATTAACTACTTTAATTTTCCTGTTCTTAATCAAGCTATTCATTGCTGGGAATATCATGACGTAGTTAAGAATGAAATATGAGAAAGGAAATTTTATCCTACAATGATACCATCGCAGTTGTTTGGCATAGAGGGAATAAAAGAATTATCTGAATATTCATTAAACTTTATGACAGTAATTGTGAATTATACGTTCATAAAATTCTTCATTACTGAGACACTGGTAGTATTATTTTCTTTATGAATATTTATCGCATCAAATAAAGTGGATTTTACTTGTGATGCTCAACTTAACATACTACTATTGCTATTGTCTGCAACTCTCCATATACAATAAATCTTTCCAAGTCTTCCATTACGTGGCAACTCCTTATTCATTTCTTTCGTGTCTTTTGATGAACGATTTTTTCAAATTTTTCCTTTTCTAATTATCGTACATTTCACTTTTCAGTTTTTCCAAATGAAAAACATTTTTGACTATTTTTTTACTTCCCTGAGCATTTTTGCACGGGACTGCATTCTAGTTCATATAATAACTTGCGTCATTACTTTACTTAATTATTTTACTAAATAATTAAATTCCATAATGCCTACATGAGCTATAGATCAGGCACAACACTTCTACACGCTTTCGTCTTTTATTTGTGGTTTCCACATAGTGTGATCTATGTAGCCGATCCTACTTAGTGAGAAAAGGCTTGGTTGTTATTATAATTTGTAGTTTCAGATGTTCTTGCTATTTTCTGCATTATATATATATATATATATATATATATATATACACATATATATATTTGAAATGGTAAATACTTGATTTTTTTTTTGACAAATCTGTTTTTGTCTCAGGTACATGATATTGGCAACAACAACAGTTTCGATTTTTGTAAAATATATTTTCTATGTCAGTGACATGCTTATGGAGGGACAGTGGGAAAAGAAACCAGTCTTCACATTTTACCTGGAACTTATCAGAGACTTGCTTCACTTGTCTATGTATCTGTGCTTCTTTTTCTTGATATTTGTGTAAGTGATCAGTCAATTCTTCTTTTTTATATGTATGGTAGCCTTCACATATGCATGCACAATGGAAGTCATAGTCTCTGTTTTTTTGCGTGTGTCATCAACAGTTACTCAATTAGCCGTTGGGGAATCTGATATATCTTCATAATTGGCTATCATATTGACACTTATATTTTCTGTTACATAACATGTCTACATTTGGTTTGTTTGTTTCGCATACTCATTTTATTTTTGGTTTGATTACATGTTTAACATTCACTGGTTATTTAGCCTACTAACTTTAAGTTGATCTATTAGGAACTATGGTATTCCCCTGCACCTAATACGGGAGCTGTACGAGACATTTAGGAATTTCAAAGTTCGTATTGCAGATTACATTAGATATCGTAAGATCACTTCAAATATGAATGATCGCTTTCCAGATGCCACACCTGAAGAGCTTAATGCGTTAGTTCTAAACTTGGAAAATAACATCTCGTCTTATTAATTTAATATTTATGATATTGAATATATATTTTTTAAATGGCCTTGCAGAAGTGACGCAACCTGCATAATCTGTCGTGAAGAGATGACTACAGCCAAGAAACTTATATGTGGACATCTTTTTCATGTTCATTGCCTCCGATCATGGCTGGAGCGGCAGCATACTTGCCCTACCTGCCGAGCCTTGGTTGTGCCACCAGAAAATGGAACAACTGTTGCTGGAGGGCAGCAAGGATCACAGTCAGATGGTCACCGGCAGGGTAATCATATCACAACTCACTCTAGGACTAGGTAGATAGTTTTTATAAAATATATCAGTAATGTGCAAGATGTCATAAGCTTATTTCCAGGGACACAATTTCTTAAAATTAAAGCAAAAAGAAACCAGAGTTGGAAGTCTGATCCTGAATTTAGTTACAACTCTTGCAATCTGCACCTTCCACCAAATACTTATCTCTTTTGTATGCATTTGTGAAATTTTCTCATTCGTTTCATATGATGCTCCCAAACATGCTATTATAGAACTTCTTGCATATATTGGTTAACTTCCAAAACCTTGTTTCGGTGATTATGTTGCCTCTTTGAGTCCAACACAACTATACTGTTTAAGATATTTTGAATATAATATCTTGAAAATTATATAAGCATATAGCTTGATGCTCTTGTCATTTTAAACATCCAGGCTTTGTATATATGTTTATTCACTGTATCGTTTAATATTGATTATTTTAACCTGGAGCAGGAACTGGGACAGCTGGAAGCACAGCTCAAAATGAAGCTGGCAGCGGGATGGCAACTGATAGTTTGAGTCGGCATGAAGCTAGGCTCCAAGCTGCTGCTGCTGCAGCTTCAATATATGAGAAGTCTTATGTTTATCCCTCTGCATCATCTTCTGTATGGTATGCTTGGACAATATCTCTCATTTTCTTCATCTGTTTATGAAATCAGTTTTATGCTGTGGATATTACTGGTTATCGATATAATAACTCATCTTCTAAGACCATTGCATATACACTGATAGATAGAATTCAACATGGGATAAATTTTATTATTTTTGAAACTCCTAAAATACGAATAATGTTGAGTGGACTTCATCATGGCATTTTCTAAGATATGGCGCATGCTTGGGGTGGGTAGGTGCCTTCCCTTGGTGGGGTGGGACTAATAAGATAATTAAAGAGAGCAAGTGAAATAGAAAAGTAAATGAGTTACACTTAGAAGAATTGGCAGGTTCGAGAGTTGAATATATTGAGAATAACCTATAGAGTTGATTAAAATGACAGCTCTGGGGAATTGGTTTTTGACATAACACATGGTGTTCTCTGATTCATGTAGCTGATGAGAACATTGTCTGGTTGTTTTAGTCTATTCTTTCAGTTTGAGACATAATTCTAATTTGTCAAAGCTGGGTTTTGAGAACATATGAATTCTGAATTTCTGATTCTTTTGAAACTGTACAAGTTATTCCTAAATTTTAACAGTCTTATGTTTTGTTCTTTCCTGCGTATTTCAAGCAGGAAAGAACAAGTTGAACCTTTTTAATTTCAAGACTTTATCTGCATTTTATGAGCTCCTGAATTGAAAGTTTGTTTTTGAAATCTTAGGGCCTGTTTGTTTCTATTATTGTTTTCTTGTCAATTAAACTTTTTTTTTCATAGAATTACTTCACAGAATAAAAATATTTAAAAAACATTTTTCATTGTACTTTCTTTTCCATTTTTCAATGAAGTTTTGAAATCATGGGGATACTTTGGTGATAATGATGAGGGTGTTGTGGTAATGGTGGGAGCAGAGGTGTGATGTTGGGGCTGGTGGCAGCGTTGGTTTGAAATGAAAGTCCAAACGACTAAATTATGGAGAACAAATGTTCTTCTCTAAAAGTATACTATGGAGGACGAGTTTATCAACTAATCAGATAAAAAATAGAAGGTGGTTCTTTTTATGTGGTTTAGACTTTAGTTTTTTAAAATAAAACTATCTTCAAGTTTGGCAATCAAACTTGCCTTGATTGCTGGATTTCTGATTGAATTCAATTCAATAAAGTTTACAGATTTTGGAAAATATAGAATCTGAAAATTATGAATTGCTGCTTTGGCATAAAAGTTTGGTGGTGAACAGTTATTGACTAAATCTGGTTGAATATATTGCATCAGAGTATCACGAACTATGCTACATTACATTTTCACTTGTTATTCTTCCACTTAATGCACCTGTTTGCTGAGATGATTGATTAACAAGGAAAAGGTCTTACTCTTCTTATATTTAAACGTCGCTTGAAAAATTGATAATACTATATGAAGTGCTTAAATAACTAAGTGTGTGCTGAAATTCACAGCTCTCCGGGGCACGCATTTTATACCCCTTCTAGTACTGGATTTAATGGAGAACAAGCTTCCAGTGAACAAGCACAAAAGCAGTTTCTTATCCCTGGTCAACCAACAAATGTATCCTTTCCTCCAATGGGACACTACAATTTTCTGCCTTCCCAAACGTTTGCAGCCCCTGTGAATTATGGAGAAGCGTTTGGAAATGATCCAAACATCCCAAGCTCTCAGCTGGAAGCTCATAGAAAATTTCTCCGATGGCAGATTGAGGTACAATTGTGCTTTCTTTTTTCTTTACCTCCATGTAGTAAGTGTTGTGTGACACATCTTGGTTTTACCTGAATATTAAAAGTCACATTTCATGATTATGGTGACCATCAAATGAATATTCCTTATACTATTCTTTTCTTTTGATGGGTGTCAAATCCTACTTGTTGCTTTTAATTAGTGCAGAAGATGATATTTGGGATGAAGATATTGATCTTTTCGATAATGTTGGCTTTGCTATAGATTTAGATCTTATTGACGTGTATGTTCACTGATGTAATTATTTTGGGTACATGTACTCAATTTTAATAATATTGTTGTGTTGGCTTTTAAAAAATATGAAGGTTCCTTCTCACTGTCTGTCCTCTCAGTTCTGTCATCCCAATGAGGGACATCTACTGGTATTATCTTAACTATCAATTAGGGTTCTATAAGAATTTAGTTATAAGTTCATGCCAAATGAATGCATGCAAATTGGTTCTTATTTTTTCGAGCTTGTCATATTTGATTCTAGCATTCTAAAATATTATGCACGAATCTGCGTCTGCACCAATGTGCACAGTGCATGCATGATCTCTTTAATTGTACAGTTGAATGTTTGGTAGAGATTGAATTACATTATTTTAAGCTACACCATCCACTAATTACTCAATTTTGAACAGGTTTTGGAAAAGCAGTTACGGAATCTTCCAGAGACAAAAGCTGATGACAGAAGTGTAGATGACGGCACATCATCATCAGATAGCAGAGGCAAGCTTATTACTTCATCGTCATCTGTTTCTGGTCATGTTCACCATGATGAGGAGATTCAAGATGGGAAAGCCTAAAATCGGCTGGCAAATATCCAGGACACAGCTAAATGTAGATATAGGATTAGGAAGAGGAGAATACCGAAATGACACTATTGCTTTAACATTGTAAATGCACACTGTCAGTGCCCCTTAATATGATTCAGGCCTCCTTTTTCTAATGAAACAAATGCGTTTAGATTAGCTTTGAAACCTCGGCAAAGGGTTGATCGAGGGAAGCATGACACAGACAGGTCTAGTATCTGACATGTATGTTTGAGCCATCATTTGTCTCTTTGAAGTGAGGTAAATGTAGTAAGTGCCTTTGAGTCCTCGTAGTTTTCCTTATTTGTACTAGGGCACCATCTCTTTACCCTAAATTTTAGGTATCAAAAAGAAATTTAGCTTGGAATTTTTTTTGGCAATTTTGTTATCAATTTCCGTCTGGCTCGGTTATAAGTAAATTGCATATGTTCATTCAAGCAGCTGGGAAGCGATGTGGGTAGTTCCATGATTTTATCATTGTGCAATTATTTTGTCAAATTTGGAGACCACTCATTTCCAGCTTGCAATATATTTAGCCATTGCACCCTATGCCTTAAGCATTGCGGTTGAAGGTTTGATCATTGATCATGGGAATGAAGTATATTTTGTGGTCAGTTGTTTACCGTTTAATGCTAACACCTACGACAAATGAATTAGTCATCGCTGATGGATATCTCTTTAGATTAAAAAAAGTGAATTTGTCATCGTTGATGGATATCTTTAGATTAAAAAAAGAGTTTAATACATATGCATTGTAAGTGTAAAATCAATCAATTACAACATGTCACGTAGGTGGAATAATAACAGTCATCTTAAATTTTAATTAAAATAATATATTTTTTGATGTGACAACTTAATTGATGACTAAAAAAAGTTTAAATTGACGGTACACATATTTAATCCAAAAAAATGCTAAGCGGACACTAATGTTGTTCTAAAAACTAAGTGGTGGTTTTAGAAATAAAATTGATTATTCCTACCTTAAATTAATATATATATTTTTTATAATAATAATAATAATAATATTAATATAGATACATATGTAAATATATAAAAATTAACACTCAAAATTATGATAATAATATTTAATTAAATAATTTCGAAATTTAATATTTATTAATTAAATAAGTCCGAAATAATAAATAATTTGGTAATTCTAGAGAATGATAAAAGGTCAAGCATTTCTTCCTCTACAATAATGGTTGAGAATGATTCCAAGAATATGCTGTTTGATTTAAGAAATAAGGAAACAAATCAAGGGTGAATCAAAGGGAGGGCGGCTAGAGATCAAATCCTAGGTAGACAACTATAAATTGATGAGGTTCTTGGTGGTAAAGGCAAGTTCAGAGGAAGAGAGAAAACAGTTGTATGAGCACTTATGAGTTGTGGTTCCGTCTTTGAATCACAATTCCAACAAAAGAGTGTGAGAGCGTGTTCCATCTTTGTTTCAATTGTGTGGAAAGTAACGAGTGGAAGAGAAGGAGTGATCATTTTAGTATGGTCTAGATACCATAATAAGTGCAGCCACGTTCAACACGTAATCATTTGATCACTATACATTTTGTTAAGAATGCCCAAAGCATGCAAGCAATATCCTATGGACATTTACACTACAAAATGTACTTGTAATCAAATGTTTACCAGTTGAACATGACTGCACTTGTAATGGTATTCAGACAACACTAAAATGAACTCTCCTTCACTTTCATTTGTTGTTTTCCACACGATTGAAATAAAGGTGGAAGACGCTCTCACACTCAATTGTTAGAATTGTGATTCAAAGACGGAACCACAACTCATAAGTGCTCACTCAACTGTTTTCTCTCTTCCTCTTCTACCACCAAAAACCTCCTCTATTTATAGATGTCTACTTAGGGTTTGGTCTCTAACCTCCATTTGATTCACCATCGATTTGTTTCCTCAATTCCTAAATTAAACAACATATTCCTTGGAATAGTTCTCAATCATTCTTGTAGAAGAAATGTTTGATCTTTTATCATTCTCTAGAATCATCTAATTATTTACTATTTTCGGAACTATTTAATTAATTAATATTAAATTTAAAAATTATTTAATTAAATATTATTATCATAATTTTGAGTGTTGATTTTTATATATTTAGATATGTATCTATATTAAACTAATATTATTAAGGTACGATAAAATTAGGTGTTCACTAATATATTTAAAGCGGGAAAACATTAGAAAACCCGTAAAGTTATGATCTTCGCGATCAGAGGTGGATCCGGGCTCTAATTAATTGTGTAAAATATATTAGTTTTTAAAATGCTTATTTAATTTCACCCAAGAAAATGTTTATTATTTATACATATTAAATTTAATTAATAGAGGGAAAATAGATAATTTATAAATTAGGCCTAACAAGCTTTGGAGATTGCGCCTACGTACCCCCTTTCAACGAAGGGGTCTTCAAGGTGCCTGATGAGAATCGTGTCTCGGCCTACGTATTCTCTTTAGAGAGGCATCAAGGTAACGTAGTTTTGAAGGAAAGCTTGAGAAAGCTCGATTACCAAAGGCTTGAAGAAGTCCGAGCTTGATTTTGAGAGGCTTAAATAAGTTGGAATTCGATCTTGAAAAGCTAAAGAAGTCGGAATTTGAAGTGCTTGAAAAAGGGTGTTTTGATTTCGAAAGGCTTGAAGAAGCCGGAGTTTGAATTTGAAAGGCTCGAAGAAGCTTGGATTAATAAAATATTTTGGGAGTTTTGAGAAGTTATTATTATGAATTTTAAAAGAGATCTCCTAGAATTTGGAATGATATTTTAATGACATGGAAAATACCTTTGATAGTTTGTTATGTTTTATATTTTATTGTTATTTAAGTATTTCAACAGATTTTTTAAAAATCTTATGGATTTGGGTTTATTATTTACGGTGCTTTTTTTTTTTGATAATTTGGAGGGTCTGAGACCCAATTTACGGTGCTTTTTAAGTAAATATAAGTATATAACAACTTTCAAAAAAAAAAGTAAATATAACAAATTAATTATTGTTTTTATTATCTTCTATTATAGAATCGAATCTAATTAATTAAAGAAATCCTATATCCAGGAAAGGAAGAAACGAAAAAAGGGAAAGAGAGGAGCGACACGGGCATAGATCAATAGGGATGGAGGCGGCCTGGTGGTTCAGGCAGTGGAGACAGGGGGACGAGGGGTGATGTTTACTGTGTAGCCCTTTGGTCTTAAATCTTAATCATTACTTTAAAAAACAAAACAATTTGTTTTCCAAATTCCAATATGCATTCAGAGGAGAGGCAAAGCAGAGATAACATCTTATTGAAATAGTTTCTATATCACAAACAAAATCATATTAGAATACATTTGTATGAACTCACAAACGTATAGGCATAGCATCATCATGAAATTCACAAATTCGTATCAAGTTTATAAGTTCAAAGATTTACCCATTAACACATTCAACGTGCAATTGATCAATAGCAAATATTAATAACCATGTTATCTAGCAAAGAGAAAGGATAATCATGTTAAAGAGTATCATGTTATCAAACCTGGTTGAAGAACAAGACAAATTAGGACTTGATGATCCTGCAAATAGACTTGTCACCTGAAATTCAGTCTCATACTTGATATCTCTTATTTTAGAATTGAAGTTCAAGAATGGAACTACAACTCACAAGTGATCACTCAGTTTCTCCCTCATTTTGAACCTTGCCTCTACCACCAAGAACCTCTCCTCTATGTATAGTTGTGTACCTAGGGTTTGGTCTATAGTCTCTTTGATTCACCCTATATTTGTTTCCTCATTTCCTAAATTAAACAGCATATTCCTTGAAATCATTTTTAAGTAGAATAAGAAATTATTCTCTAGAATTATCTAATTATTTATTATTTTAGGATTTATTTAATTAATAAATATTAAATTTCGAAATTATTTAATTAAATATTATTATCATAATTTTAAATGCTATTTTTATTAAATTAATATTATTAAGTAAGGATAAAATTATGTGTTCACAATTATTATGTAAAGGTATTACATATGTAACAAAAAAAAATCTATATCTATATATATTAGTAAAGCAGACTTGAAAAAATAGTGTCATTGCAATAAATTACATTCACTTGAAAAAATTGCATGATTGCAATTAAACACATTCAGTTACTTTTTGTATGTAGTAGCACAACACCTACGGGCAGAAGGTATTTGAAGAAAAGTTGCACAAGTTGCAATTAAAATTAACATTACGTTAGAATTGAAAATAACACTATACAATTGAAACATTCACTTGAAAAAATAAAATCATTTCAATTAAAAAAATTCAGTTACATTTTGTATGCAGCACCACAAAGATTAAAATAAAATTAAAAATGGTGGAAATTGGCAATGTCAAGAACCTATCCATCTACCAACATTAAATTCAAAAAATGCAATGTAGTGGACTAAATCAGGCCCTACTCCATATCTCTATATAAACAAACCACTCACACTCAAATCATGCATATCTTAGACTCCAGCATCCTACAGGAAAAAGAATGGCAACTGTCATAAGCTATTTCAACAAGTATGTCATGTTCCATCACATTAGCAAATTTAAAAACTTTTATTTTTTTTATTACTCATTTCTTATTTCTTTGTTTCAGGAGAAAGGTCATCAACAACAACAAAAAACTCACATTCCTTAGTTAACTATCTTCCACTGCAGATGATTGGAAAATAAAAGTGCGGGTTTCACGGATAGTGCATTAAGTAATAACAAATTACATTTGTAATAAATATATTAAATAATAAGATTAAAAACTGAAAAAAAAATTGTATTGTCAAAAGCTATTCAACTACCTACATTAAATATTCACAAAAATACATATATTAAATAATAATAGTTATAATTTTTAAAAATAACTTGAGTTGACAAATATTAAGAATTAAAATTAATTAATTTAGATAAAATATATTTAAAATTAATAAATATTTGTTATTAAATCATTATTGATGGTTAAGATTATCATAGAGTAATTTTTCTGTTTAACTAAATATATGATGATAAATAAATTAAATAAATTAAAAAATAAGTTAATTAAACTAGGACATATATACTAAATATGTTATGCCTGTGATGTTAGTTATAAAAAATAATAAAATAATTTAATTTTAAAATATTTGATCGATAATAGTTATAATTTTGATTTAAAATATGTTTTATAATAATATATAATATGACTTTATGACCTCCTATGAGATTTATCATTGTTGCACTCATTTACAACAGACTAAAAATGTAGTATGCAATGGTATTTAATAAATTTCATAAATGAAATTATATTTGATATAGTCATATAGCTACAATATTTCTTCAGTGATAAAAAATAACAATCATTCTTAACCAGCTTTCACTTTTGCACATTACTATGGTACACGAGTTAAAGAATCTTTTTAACTAAGTCCTTATAATTTATTTGTGCTAACCACATGTATCATCTACTGAGGGAATCAAGTTCTACTCAAGTGTAGTGAAAGTTAAAGATCTATCATAAAGTGCATTCCTTAAGGACAGAATCTCAGGGATCAAAAGAGTTAATTTTAACCATTGTAATAGACATTCATTAGGTTGAACGATTTGTGTTTTCAAATTGTCTTACGAGGTTCTATAATTTTTTACTTTCTATAAAACTATAAAAATTTATCGAATAGTTTAAATTATTATTCTAATTCATAATTAAGTTAAAAAATATATGCTCTTACAAATTACAAATTGCATATTAACTAATTAAATACTCATATGCAATAAATAGTATAATTTTTATATGTGTGACTAAGAATATGTTTCGGCATTAAATTTTTATTAGCACACTTACCATAGAGTTTCAACTGAAAACACAACTTTTCTTGGCCAAAACATGAAAGCAAGATATAAATACCACTTTATAAAAGTCTTTTTACTTTTATAGATGATTTTACACAAACACGGACTAAATTATTCAGCTCTAATTATATATTTTCATCATTTTACTTAATATTGAGAGTGCATTACTATTTAAACATATAATCACCAAATAAATTGAAAATAATTTTATTTAATAAACATAAAATATTAAATATGTGTTTTAATATACTAAAAAATTAACCCAAGAAGGGTAGCTCAGTTGGCAACGCAGGCTGAGTGTGAATGAAGAGCTCTCGGTTTCAATCCCCACACAGTACACTCTGGGGGAGGGATGATGAGCCTTAATTGTGACTAAATCTCGAATCTGTGGTATATCCTAATGGTGATGGTACCAAATTCTTATAAAAAAAACTACGAAAAAATTAGTGTACAATAAATTTTTTTTTTAGCTTCATTAATGTTATTACATTACATATGTTTATCATATTCTTAATTATCTATTATTCAATAATTTTTCATATTCGAAAATTATTTTTACAAATAATAGACACATAACTTAAAAACAAACCCGGGCGTTGCACGAGTTTAATTTCTAGGATCCTTTATTTACATAGAGAGAACTCTAACTAAGTAATTTAATGCATTAAAAAAACTCTAATACTATCTATTTCGATGTCTAAACACAATAATTTTTTTTCTGTTATATTTATATTTAAGAAATATTTTAATATTTATTATTTATATAATTACACTATAATAATTTTCATATAATATTAAAAAATATCGTAAATAAACCCGTGCAACGTACGGGTATAATATCTAGTATATAAGTAAAGCACACTTGAACCATTACATTAAATACATTAGTAAATATTGCATGTATTATAATGCATTAAGTAATAAAAAATTTATCTTTGTAATAAATATATTAAATAATAAGATTAAAAACTGAAAAAACAAATTGTATTATCAAAAGCTATTCAACTACCTACATTAAATATTCACAAAAATACCTATATTAAATAATAATAGTTATAATTTTAAAAAATAACTAGAGCTGACAAATATTAAGAATTAAAATTAATTAATTATAAATAGTATTTATAATTAATTAATTAATATAAAACAGAATTAAAATTAATAAATATTAGTTATTAAGTAATTATTGATAGTTAAAATTATCATAGAGTAATTTTTCTATTTAACTACATATATGATGATAAATAAGTTAAATATATTAAAAACTAAATTAATTAAATTAGGAGATATATATTAAATATGTTATGCATGTCATGTTAGTTATAAAAAATAATAGAATAATTAAATTAAATTTATTTGTCAAAATAGTTTAATTTTAAAAAATTTGGTCGATAATAGTTATAATTTTGATTTAAAATATGTTTTCAAATAAAATCTAATATGATTTTATAACTTCCTATGAGGTTTATCATTGTTGCACTCATCTACAATAAACTAAAAATGTAGTATGAAATGAAGTATTTAATAAACTTCCTAAAGGAAATTATATTTGATGTAGCTACAATATTTCTTCATTGATAAAAAAAATAACAATCATTCTTAACCAACTTTCGTTTGCACCTAATTATGATACACGCGTTTAAGAATCTTTTTAACTAAGTTCTTATAATTTATTGGGTTAAATATGTTCTCCGTCCCTGAACTTTGAGCGAGATCTGGTTTCCGTCCCTCGCCGGAAAATCTTCCTAGCGCCATCCTCAAACTCAATTGTTTGTACGGAAACCGTCCTTGCCGCCGATATAGCTCCGGCAGCCGTGCACGTGGACATGCCACGTCATTTAATGAAATGATGTGTAAATTTTTAAAAAATAAAAACTAAATAATTTTATTTAAATTAAGTCCTCAAATCTTAGCTAATTAAAACTCTAACCCTAAAACTAACATTAACACTAACCTAATTTCATCTCCTAATAAAATCAGATCAAAACCTCATTTCATCTCTTTTGATTTTCATATTTCAATTCTAGAAAAAATACCCAGTAAATATCTTCTTCTTCATCTTCTTTAACACTCCCCTCCCTTCTTCCTCCCCCCAAAACCAAGTAACAACACTGGCACCAGAATCGAACACCACCAAGGACGCACCTTTTCTTAATGTTTCCCTCATCTGGGGTGATGGGCATGTGTCAAAATTGTTACTTTCCTCTTAAAATATTTTCTTCATTTCATCTGGGTTAATGGGTTTGTGTCAAAAGTGTTCATTTTTATTTTTCGATGTTTTCTTCATACCAAACACTGCAAACCCAAAACAGAGAAGAGGTCTAATTTCTTCATTCCCATGGCCGCTCATCCTTACCTGAACCCTCTCATAGCTTCAGTTTCGTTCAAACATAGTATAAATGCATGCAATTGCAAACCCCTTTTTGCTTGCAGTATTCAATGTCAGTCCAGCAATCCTCTCTCTTGACAACATCAGAAGGCCAACTGGGTAATCGCGGAGATGGAAGACCACCACGCACCGACTCCTGCTTCCTTCGCAGAAACTCCTTCTGCACGAACCCAATAGCTTCAGATCCGAAATGGGTCCACGAAAAAGAGGAAAAGATTGAAATTTAAGAAGAAGAAGAAGAAGAAGAAGAAGAAGAAGAGTACTTGAGGGTCATGGACTTGGTCGACCATGCAAGGAAAGGCGAGGTGGAAAACGCTGGCGCAGCCGTTGACGGCGGCGAGATGGTGTTGTAGCGGAGGAGATCGATCTGGAAAAGGCGGAGGCGAGTGGATGCTCCTTCGAGAGATTGCAGATGCTTCGTCTCGGTCTCATCGTCTAGTTTTGAGGGAAAAAAAGGAAAAGAGAAAGTTAGAATAGGAAGATTGTGTTTGTGTTAGTTTTAGTTTGGAAAGGGGAAAAGGTGGGGAGTGTGAAAGAAGATGAAGAAGATGATATTACTGTATTTTTTGGTTAACTAGTTTTAGGATTATTTAGTTTAATTAGGGTTAAATCAGAGGGCTTAATTAAAATTTAAAAAACAAAAAAAATTAATTTTTTTATTTAAATGCCATGTCATTTCATTAAATGACGTGGCATGGCCACGTGCACGGCTGCCGGAGCTATATCGACGACAAGGACGATTTCCGTACAAACAATTGAGTTTGAGGATGGCGCTAGGAAGATTTTCCGGCGAGGGACGGAAATCAGATTTCGGTCAAAGTTCAGGGACGGAGAACACATTTAACCCTAATTTATTTGTATTAACCACATGTATCATCTACTGAAGGAATCATGTTCTACTCAAGTGTATCATAAAGTGCATTCCTTAAGGAATGAATCTCAAAGATTCAAAGAGTTAATTTTAAAAATTGTAATAGATATTCATTAGGTTGAACGATTTGTTATTTCAAATTGTCTTATAAGGTTTTATAATTCTTTACTTTCTATAAAACTATAAAAATTTATCGAATAAGTTAAACATATAATCACCAAATAAGTTGAAAATTAATTTTATTAAAGAAACATAAAATATAAAATATGTGCTTTAATATACTAAAAAATTAACCCAAGAGGGGTAGCTCAGTTGGCAACATAGGCTGAGTATGTGTGAAAAGCCCTCGAGTTTGATCCCCACATAATAAACTATAGGGGAGGGATGAAGAACCTCAATTGTGACTAAATCTCGAATCTGTCGCTATATTCAAAGGGTGACCGGTACCTAATGTTTATAAAAAAAATCTAGAAAATTAGTGCACAATTTATATTGAGCTTCATTAATGTAATTACATTACATATGTTTATCATATTCTTAATTATCTACTCTTCAATAATTTTTCATATTACATAAACTATTTTTACAAATAATAGACATATAACTTAAAAACAAACCCGTGCGCACGGGTTTAATTTCTAGTGTAAAGATATTACATACACAATAGACAATTGCCATGATTTAGAAATTAGAACAAGTGATCATATTGAAGGCTGGTTAACAGTAAACATACAATGAAACTAAATAAAATAATAAGCAAAGAGGACAAGGCATTTCCACCAAGCTTAGTAAGCTCGGTCATTGCAGTCCGCAGCCAGAGCCAGCCATTGACCAAACAAACTCCAATCCACCAACCTTCACACACACACATATAAAAGCCTATCTCCCCACTCAAGTTTCCACAACACAACGCTTCTTCATTCGCTTCTTGCTTACAAACTTGATATCATCAACAACAAAGGATTTTAAGATGGTGAGTGTAGCTGACATTCGCAAGGCTCAAAGAGCTAAAGGCCCTGCAACCATCTTCGCTATTGGCACTGCAAACCCTCCCAACTGTGTTGATCAAAGCACTTACCCTGATTTCTACTTCAGAGTCACCAATAGTGAGCACAAAGCAGAGCTTAAGGAGAAATTTCAGCGCATGTGTAAGCATTCTATATTTTTCTCTCTAGCTCCATTTTTTTCTATATAACATTCATTTACATTGCTAGACAGACTAGTCATTATCAGATTGATTTTGTTGTACTAATGTTGTTTCTTTGTAATTCATTTCAGGTGACAAGTCAATGATCAAGAAGAGATATATGCACTTGACTGAAGATCTTTTGAAAGAGAACCCCAACATGTGCGCTTATATGGCACCTTCTCTGGATGCTAGGCAAGACATGGTGGTCGTAGAGGTACCTAGACTAGGCAAAGAAGCTGCTGTCAAGGCTATCAAAGAATGGGGTCAACCTAAGTCCAAGATTACCCAGTTAATCTTTTGCACCACAAGTGGTGTGGATATGCCCGGTGCTGATTATTAACTCACCAAACTCTTAGGTCTTCGCCCTTATGTGAAAAGGTACATGATGTACCAACAAGGGTGCTTTGCAGGTGGCACGGTGCTTCGTTTAGCTAAAGACTTGGCTGAGAACAACAAAGGTGCTCGTGTGCTAGTTGTTTGTTCTGAACTCACTGCAGTTACCTTCCGTGGCCCTAGTGACACTCACCTAGACAGCCTTGTTGGGCAAGCATTGTTTGGAGATGGAGCCGCTGCACTAATTGTGGGTTCCGATCCGATACCAGAAGTTAAGAAACCTCTGTTCGAGTTAGTTTGGACTGCACAAACAATTGCTCCAGATAGTGAAGGAGCCATTGATGGTCACCTTCGTGAAGTTGGATTGACATTTCATCTCCTTAAAGATGTTCCTGGGATTGTTTCAAAAAACATTGAGAAAGCACTAATTGAGGCCTTCCAACCATTAGGCATATCTGATTACAACTCAATTTTTTGGATTGCACACCCAGGTGGCCCTGCAATTCTTGACCAAGTTGAGCAGAAGTTGGCCTTGAAACCTGAAAAGATGAGGGCCACTAGAGAAGTGCTAAGTGAATATGGTAACATGTCAAGTGCATGTGTCCTATTCATCTTAGATGAAATGAGAAAGAAATCAGCTCAGGATGGACTCAAAACTACCGGTGAAGGACTTGAATGGGGTGTGTTATTCGGTTTTGGACCAGGACTTACCATTGAAACTGTTGTTTTGCGTAGCGTGACTATATAATTTGCTTGATTATTTTGTTATTTTGTAACACTTAAACTCACTGGATTTTGTATCTGTGAGAAAGGAAATATACTCATATTGAGTTTGATTATGTACGTTCAAATTAAAATAATGAATGGCTAATTGCCTTATTCTTTTCATTTGTTTGATAAATGATTACCTTACAAGCTTCGTTTGGATTGATGGAGGAGGAGGGAGTGGAGTGGAAGGGAGGGGAGGGAGGGATGGGTCCATTGTTTGGTTTATTTAAAATAGGATGGAAGGGAGTGGTAAGTAATGGTCCAACATCCATCATGCTCCATTACATTCCATCATATTTACTCCCCCCCAAATTGGATGGAAATGAATGGAAAGGAAAATTGGTCACTTAATTAAATTATGAAAATACCATTCTACCCATGATAACCTCCATACATAGCTTCTCCTAGTTGGTGCCCTAATTTTCTCCCATCACGTAACAAAATCTGGCGGCAGATGAAAAAAGCTTCCCGCCTTTTACCTTGATAATACTCTTTCACTCATTCTCAGTTGCAGCCATCGTTGTTTGCTCCTTCTGGCTTTCCCCTCTGCCCTGCAATTGGTCTCTGCTGCAATCTTTTCCCTTGGCAAGGTGAGTCTTTTTCCTGCGAGTATGATCTGTTTCTGATCTTGTCTCTGTTATGTTTTTTTTGCTTTTAGTCGTGTTGTTAGTGCATCCTTGGATCATAGTTGTGCTGTTCTGTCCTTGCTCTTCTGTTTGGTTTTGATACTCCTATAGATTGTTGTGAGGCACCTTTATCTGGATGTTGAATTCTCACCAGTTGAACGGAGTTTGTGATGGGGTATTTGAGCTTGCAATTCGTGAAGGCTGTGGTGGGGTGGCAATTTATTAACTTATTATTTTTGTTATTTTGGGTTTGTTTCCCACTACTGGCCGTAAAAGAAACATTAGCTTACAAAAAGAAAAAATCTTGGAGTCCAATATAGATGAATTATGAATCTGGTTTGCTAGAGAGATTGATGAATTACACAAATATGTCACTTGCCATTTAATCTTTGACTATTTAAGTATAAAAGTATTGAGTGGAAAAGTGTTTTTTTTTTTTGAAAAATAAAGGATTGTATTATTATCCACAAAAAAAAAAAAAGACCTTGAGGACAGAACCCCCAAAGCCGGAAAAAAGAGGCAGACAAGGCACGCACGGACCGCTCGAAGGGAAAACCCAAAAAAGAATACCCATCCCCCACAGGGAACCCAAAAAACAACCCCACGGGCTATCAGCAGAGCTATATAAGCAATAACCAAGGCCAAAAAACGTGAGACAACAAATGAGGCACAAAACCAGCCTAAGATTCAAGGCACGAAATGTTCCTCAAAAACCTTTTCGAGACCCTGTATAGCCTCGATGTCGCTCCCTTCAAACACCATACCCACAACCTTGCCGAGAAGCCACGCCTTCTTTGCTCGCGTGAAGAAACGCCCCCTGCTAACAGTTCCCAAATCCGGCACTGACGAAGAAGCCAATGGATTGACCAAAGCAGAGCCCTCATCCAATAACAAAGAATCATCCAACTCACAAGTTCCTGGAATAAGTGACGAAGATCCCCCATCCTCCAAAACTGAGTCTCTAGCTTTAATTTTCCTAGGCCTCCCTCGGGAACGAGATGCAGAACCATTAAGGCCGCAACCCCTATCTTTCTTAGGACGACCCCGTCGCTTAGGAACACAAGAGTCCCCAACCACAACAGCATCAGGATCCCCATCTGGAAAATCAACCCCAGAATGGCATCCACCAGCAACAAGGGGAGGGACCAAACAAACCTCATTCAACCCCTCCGACGTACAAATAACACCACCATCCAATACAGAACCAGTAAGCACCTGGAAAAGATCTTCCAGAGCAAAAGCCTCCAGCATCCAAGCACTCCTCAATACTCCTAAATTGAAATCGATCTTGGCGAGACACAGCTGATCAAGGCACAAAACAAAAGACCCTGTCTTTTGTTGTGTTGTGATGGATTATTGTGTGGGAAATTGCCATTTAATTGTCATCTAACTTTGGCAAAAATGAAAAGTATTGTCGCATTATGCCTAGGTGACTTGTCTTTGGTTTATAGCTTTTGCACAGATATATGATGGGAGCTATAGCAAGAAGTATTATAATTTATGTTTCTGTTCTTTTAGCTATTTGGCTTTGTTCCTTTACTTTTTCATGTTTGATGCAGTATAGAGCATGTATTGCTCTTTTTCTCTTTAAATTCTGTTATGGATACAATTGATTTTTTTCCAAT
Organism: Lotus japonicus; assembly: GCF_012489685.1. Taxonomy (NCBI): domain Eukaryota; kingdom Viridiplantae; phylum Streptophyta; class Magnoliopsida; order Fabales; family Fabaceae; genus Lotus; species Lotus japonicus. The sequence goes on from NC_080046.1 coordinate 46,574,802, forward strand.
TTTTTCATTGTAATAGAGTTCTAAATTTTGTAGTCATGATAAAAAAATTGACTTATTATTACGTACATTTTCATAGATGACTAATCAAGATATAAGATCCAAACGGTGGCAGTTGCTTCAAATGGTAATGGTATGCCTCATAATCCTAATTTGTGCACTAAAAACCAAGACTAGAAGATCTCGGATACCTTCTAGAATCATAGAGCATAGAGATAGAGTAAGAGATGAAATCATGAGACAAATTGTAGGCAATGATCGATGTCGTGATATCCTTCGTATGGGTCCTCAAGCTTTCTTAAGCTTGTGCACAATATTAAGAGAGCAAGGTGGACTTCGGCATACACGACGAGCGACAATAGAAGAGCAAGTAGCAAAATTTTTGTACATAGTAGGGCACAATGTAAGAAATCGTGTAATGTCCTTTTTCTTTAGACGCTCTGGAGAAACTGTTAGTCGTCATTTTCATAGAGTACTACAAGCTGTGATAGAGTTGGAAGAAGTATATTTGAAACAGCCAGATGGAACACATGTTCCTCAAGAGATACTTGACAACCATAGGTTTAACCCATATTTTAAGGTACACATATATTTTCAGGCTATACTTTAATATTTCATTAACAAGTAGATATCACACATGCTTAATCAGATAAATGAATGTCAGGACTGTGTTGGAGCAATTGATTGTACACATGTGCGTGTTAAAGTTCCAGTAGAACATGCTCCTAGGTATCGTGGAAGGAAAGAGTACCCCACACAAAATGTTTTTGCTGCATGTTCTTTTGACTTGAAATTTACATATGTCTTGCCTGGGTGGGAAGGAACAGCATCAGACTCAAGAATAGTGAAAAGTGCATTGACCCGTGAATACGCTCTTAAAGTTCCACAAGGTAATGAAAATACAATAAACATTTTAGAAGTTTCTATTTTGGCCAAACTAATTAACTCATTAATTATATTTTTTGTATTTTCTAGGAAAATATTATCTTGCTGATGCTGGATTTCCTTTAAAGGCTTGTCTCATAACACCATATAGGGGGGAAAGATACCATTTACAAGAATACTCTAGAAACCCACCACAGAATGCACGTGAATTATTCAATAATCGACACTCATCATTAAGAATGGTCATCGAATGTTCATTTGGAGTATTGAAGAAGAGATTTCCAATCATACAGAGTGCAACTGAACCCACCTTTGGTGTTACAACTCAAAAAAAAATCATCCTTGCTTGCTGCATTTTACACAATTATTTGATGGGTGTAGATCCCAATGAGAATTTAATAGATGAGGTACAACGCGAAGTTGCAAGTGGAAGTGGTTTTCAAGAGGGTCACCAAACTCATAGAGAAGATAATGATGATTCAGCTAGAGGAGAGTTAATTAGAGATAATGTTGCCGGACATATGTGGCGAGATTACTAAAAAGTTGTTTTCATTGGTTGTTAAGTTTTCTAGTTATGTAATTTGGTATGCTTTTGTTAGTTTTTGTTTATTCGTACCTTTGTTTATTATGTTGGGATTGATTTTTAATTTGAAATATGTACTATTTTATTTGTGTTCATTATTTAGTTTGAATTGTGTATTATCTTGTTGGTTTATATGTGATTCATTTTTAATAAAGTCAGATATGGAAGCCAATAAAAAGAAGGCAAGGGAACCTAAAGCTGCTGTAGTATTGAGTTGGACAACGGCTATGAACGAGGTTTTAATTGATGCATATTTGCATCAACAAACTTTGGGGAATAAAAATGGCAATGCTATGACGACAAATGCAATGGACATCATTCTACAAGAACTACAGAACCACTTTCCAGACAAGCCTATTTCTAAAGAAAAGATAAAAGATCACATGAAGCACTTAAAATCGAAGTTCACTTCTTGTTATGATCTCTTCAAGAATGGTCTAAGTGGATTTGCATGGGATCCAATAACAAGCATGTGGATTGCTGAACCTGAAGTGTGGAAAAAGCTTATTGAGGTACTTAAAATGACAATATAAACTAATCTTTTCATGTGCCCTTAAATTGTGAATGCAAGTGATACAGATTGATTTACTCTCAAACTCTTTTTCCATAGAATTTATCGCAGCTTTGTAAGAAGTTAGATTAACAGTACAAGTCCTTCAAGTAACTATTACATGATATAAATGCACTGATTGATCCATTGGAATAAGTTGTTATTCTTTTTGTTTGATTGATAGAAAGAAGGAAATTTTTGGTAGTATATATAAGACTGTGGAGGAAGTAATGGTACTCATTTTCAGTAGTTTAAAATGAAAATATAAAGTAATGGATAATTTTTATTTTAGCTTGGTCATTTTCTAGCTAATACTTGATTTAATTTTTTTTATTATAGGCTAGACCTGAAGCTGCGGAATGGAGAACCAAGCCTACCTTATTTTATGATAAACTAGCACAACTATTTGGAAAAGATCGAGCAACTGGAGAGGACGCAGAAACAGCAGCTGAAATTAGAGCAAGAGCTACACGTACTGGAATCACCATAGAAGACATTGACAATTTGGTATCCGCCAATGAAGCTAGTATAGAGGGATTTGAAGCTGATGATGGAGTTCCTCTTGAGCCATCTCCTATAAGGCCTTCTGCTGCCCGTTCTCAGGTTGTGAACTCTTCTAGGCCTAAGAAAAGGGCAAAAAGAGTTGAGGAGGATGATATAAATACGAGTGATCTTGGGAAATCTATTCTAGAAATGGTCGAGGTGTTTAAAATGAACACGGTTGAGCTTAACAAGAAACAAAATAATACTGGTGGTGAGGATATTTGGGCACAATTGGTGGACATAGGTGTTGAACCAGCTTCTTTGCTTGATGTGTATGTGCACCTTGTGAAAAATCCTGATGATCTGAAAGCTTTTAATGGAGTTCCACTTCAAATACGCAAGGAGTTGCTGCATCGTCTAGTGCCAAACTATTATCCTAATTATTAGCTTCTTGAGTTTTATGTTTTAGTTATAATGCAATTATAGTTTTTCTCATCTATGTTTTATTCATGTAGGATTTCATGCTTTTTATTATGTCTTGACCTTATTTTTATACTTAAATTGGTTCTGTTATGAATTATTTGGATCCCTTTTATTTATGAAATATGGTTTGAATTAATTATTTCTCATTATTCATATCCTACTAAGTCATTATATTTAATTTTGCTGTTGCATTACTGCCTACAGATCTGAATAGTTGATGCATGTTTTGCATTGCATATTGTTTATGGTAATGAGCCCATAAATCTCTTTTTCGTAATAGTCTGTTTAGAGTTATGTTTTCTCCATGAGCTTCTGCTGTGACATTCTCCTAACTTTCAACAATGCAGCAAATGTTTGTGAGGACAGGGAGATAGATATACGTTTATTTACACTCTGCAAGTATAGTTGCTCTTCAAATGTTTGCAACTGTACGGTTGCTAGTGATATTGGCCTCTTAATTACGTGGTTCTTGTGGCTGCTTAGTGTGCATCTCTCTTTTCAATGGCTGGTGGTGTACGTTGTGGCATTGTGACTTCTTATCTTTGTCCAAGTGGTGGTGCCTTTGGTGATTGTTGCTGCATTTTTGTCCTTGTCTGTACGTTGCTGGTTACTGGCCTCTTAATAGGAGCATTCATGTTCAATTTTTAGACACACCAGATCTTAAGATATTGAACATTGGCTACCAATTTTTAACTGTTTTTTCAGCTTGTCTTTTATTTTAAAATAAGGGTAATATAGGAATAATAAAAATTATAACTCATTCCGCTCCGTTCATTATCCAAACAACGCAGTGGTAACTTTGTTCCGCTCCGTCATAAAATATCCAAACAATGGAATGAAATTTTTATTCCATTCCGCTCCGCTCCATTCCGTTCCATTATATTCCATTCCGCTCCGCTCCATTATGATCCATCAATCCAAACGAAGCCTGATGGCCGCCTCTGTTGCCTCTTTCCCCTTGGTGATTGATGGGAAGCTTGTTGTGATGATAGTATTTTAACGAAAAATTCAATCTTGATTATCATAACGTGTTTTTTCTCTGATCTTGCCTTTAATTCATTCCCAGCATACTGTATTTGGCCACAAATGAATCTGACTTAGAGTCCAGCCCCAAGACTTTTCCTCCTCCGACGGCATGAGTGTCCTTTAATTGAATCTAGCACTAGCACTACCATAAGAAACAGAAAGGTTTTGGTTTAATTTGGAACTAAATGAAAATCACAAGCCCGACCAACATATTATGAAATTTCTGTCATGAAAATTCATTACAATAAGCTTGATCAATTGAATTTAAAAAATGAAAGAAATGATTGGAAGGTGATTTGAGAAGGTGAGCGTAAGAAAAAAGGAGAATGGCCAAAGTGCACCCAGAGAAGCAAACATAGGATAGCCACTCTGTTTCGAGAAGAAAGATGCGCTAAGCAAGCAGGATCCAGGTTCACGTGAGGTTTATAAGTATGTAATCAAGTCCGTTAATCTTAAATAAAATTAACGGTGAGGGTGAGGAAGAAGAGTAACTCTTTAAAGTTACTCTTGGAGTGAGTAGAGTCCTCCTCATGTTCCCATGAATATAATAAAACAAAAAAGCATTATTTTTCGATGTATAAAAAATCACAAAAGCATTAGTGGTAATGTAACACGAAGCAAAAGCACGAGCAATATAAGTTATCTAGTGCTGCATATATATAACCCTCTTTTTTTATTAGTGAAAACAATACTTATATTAACCCTCTTTTTTTAACACTATTCCCTTGCTGGTCTTTTCTTTCTTTCCTCTTCTGATGTTGTTTTATATTTCTTTCCCTGTACATTATTTGGCACCTCTGGTGCAGTATCAATGAAATTTAGCCTTTCCAAAAAAAAAAACACTATTTCATTGTTGAAATTTATGTTTTTTCCACTGAATTGATGCTATATTTTTTGTGAGGACTCCACATGAATTTTAATGAATGAATGAGAGAATGTTGGAAAAGTAGTGTGAAAATGAATGTTATCATAATTTTTCTATTTTTTCTTCAAAAAATAGTAGTAGTTATATATCAATTTTGTAGCACATATTAGATACGTGCAAATTTAAATTTCGTTATAAATTATATATCATAGATCTTGGTCCCCCTTTTAACAAAATGCAAACTCCGCTTGTTGCGTCCACTTCGGTTTCTTATATGAATTGTTTGTATTGTTGGCTTGGTCATGATGTTTATCAGTTCGGTCATTACTTGTTATTCAGTAACTCAAAGGGTGTTCAATTTCTCACCTCAATCACCCAATTTAACACCCTACCCAAACATAATAAACCCCAAAATATTCATCTTGCAAAATAAACCCTGAACCTTTCTCTCTTTTCCCTTCACTCTTACTCTTCACTTCACTCTCACTCTTCAACATAGGGTGCATTGATTTGTTGGGATATCTATGTTTTCACATCTAGGGTTCTAAATCTTAGAATGTCAAAAAACACTTCCCGGATTTACAAAACTCGGAATATAACTTATCTCGGAATAGGAAAGTATTGTACCAATTTGAGGTGGGGTGAGAATTTGAGTGTTGAGGTGGGAAATTGAACTCCATAACTCAAGCTCAAACTCGATCCAGTCCAGAGTCTTATTATATGCCACCGTAGCTTTTGTTTAAATTTGTGAATGTTATCAAATGAAGACTATACAAGGGAGAGGGAGTGAGAGAGGAAACGAGAAGCAAGATTTGGACAAGTAATATTGTGGAATGAGAGGTGTGTTGCTTGGTGCAACCACCCTTCTATATATAACATTAAATACATATGGGCCAAGCCAACCGACTTTCTAGCATGGCCTATATACCCAAATACACATGCTCATCCAAATTATATATAACAGTGCAATCGTTTATATTTATAACTCCCTTTAATAATGTTAGGATTCACAAAATTAAATTATAATATTAAATCACAAAATTTGGTTCGAACTAGTGAGTAGTGACCCATTGACTCGATATCTTAACCGAACTAATGATCGGTCTGAGTTAAAATACTATTAGCAAAATTCACGTAAATCTAGTGATTAATTGAAAATTTGCCCTAAAAAATTGTAGTGAAATAGTGTAAGCGAAAAATAGATGATAAAGCTGCTAAACCTGTCACAACCAACCCTTGCAAAACATATAAGCTACCAACACGCTTAGCTTTCCATGGGTCAATTATATGAAATTACAACACCAAAACTTACTTGTTGAAGACCTGATTTTGTGGAAGAATAATTATTGTTCTTGATTCAGGATACCTCCAACGTTGAGCGATCATATCTTTATTTGTATCTCACACTAGCTCCCTTTCACAGCTTTTAATGGAGCTATGTGGAGTCTTTAGTTTTCTAATCGAACGATTACAAATGAGATATAGTCATATCAGTTATAACTTTTATCCCAACTCATTATGGATTTAAGAGTTACGAACCACACTTCAACCCACACCCATCAAATTATAGATTCTCAGAGCTAATAATAACAAGATAACCTACCTATGCACCCATCAAAATAATAATAAATTAACCAAATTTTCATAAAATAAAATAATATATAATTAATTGTTGCCCACGAAATGTTTGATAATTCTAACAAAAGTACATCTTTGGTAAAGATATAGAACTTTCTGTTTTTCCTAGATGTTGGTGCCGTGTGCACATGTATCCCTCAATTAAACGGGTCAAGTATAGTTGAACTCTATTTATTTTATTCCAACTAACTCATTGTATTGACATATGCTATGTTTGGTTGGAGGGAGGGGAAAAGAAATGGAAAGAAAACACGGAAATTGAGGAGTGAATTTGGACTAAGGTTTAATCCAAGTTCACTCATCGATTCCCGTGTTTTCTTTCCCTTTCTTTTCCCTTCCCTCCAACCAAACGAAGCCATAGTCCTTGTTTGCGTGCAGATTTTCTTTGTTTCGAATTAAAATCATGCGGCATACCTACCAGAAGAACAATTGACTAATATGTTGACGTCACATATGGGAAACAACCATATTCCATTTGACCTTTTATTCAAGAGAAAATATGATTTCAGATAAGAAGCAAGTTCATTAGTTAATTATAGAGAATGGTCCACGAGAAAGTAAACTAATAACATGTTGCAGGCTTGCAGCCTGTTAAGCACCGACACAGATACGGAAACCAGACATGGATACTGATATACTGATATGTATCATGTCTAAAATATAAGACACCAACATCTTATTATTTTTTTTCTTCTAATTATCTTAATATTATTTGTATATATAAGACACCAACATCTTAATATAATTTGTGTACTTCTACAATATGTGTGGTACAACTTAGAAGGGTATTGAACAAGAAAATAAGTGAAATTCTTATATAAAGTCAGATAGTGAGTATAGAGTGACCTATTGTTATACTATTTGTCAAATTATATATTTGTTTTTAATTTAAGTTGACTTTTTTTAAAGTTATTCAAATATAAAATATAACTTATTAGCTAAGCATCTAAGTCGTGTGAGCGAGGTGTTTAAGCTGTTAAAAATTATTTTTTTAATTTTACACTTGATGAGTGTTGTACACTTAGATATGCAGAAAATCACATGTCAGTTCCTACTTGATCAAGAGAGTAGAGACTTAGTATAGAAATGTTGCCATTGCAAATTAATGAAGCCAGGTTTCTTTTAAGCAAGGAACAAATTTCCTTTGAGAATACAGTATATGAACAATAAGATGATTCTTTAAACAATAGTCATTGACAATATAATATCAGATTGAAGGAGACAATGAACTCAAAATTGAAGCACTTAAATGTGTACAAAACAATGAAATGTTTGTGTTCATAATGACCATGTTCCTATAATGACCTAAAGCCTAGTTCTATGTCACCTGAACAAACTGAAAACTTGATTTCTCTTCTTTCTTCTGTATATATCACTTTCCATCTATGGGAAACCCAAGAAAAAAAATTCAGAATTGCCATTTCAAAGTTATTCTCCTATTCTCCATTAAACATCAGCACACTTCATTGGAGCATAGCCAAGTCTAGACTTGTTCATATCATACAAGATGTGAAAGTTCTGCTGTTGGTAGTTTCCAATTATTGAAAGAGCAGACCTAGGAGTCCCCAAAATAGCCAAACAAACAATTTCTTCTGGTTCAATCTGGATAAAATAGTTCTCCACAGGAAAGTCCCAAACTGCTCCATCAGCAAACAATATCCCAAACTCAGGAAGCTCCATTTGTTCAACTCCACTCACATTATAGCATGGACTTAGAGGAGGAAAGCCTTCAACAATTGAATAGCCCTTAATTTTCCTCATGAATGCCTCCTTAATAATCCCATAAGCAGGTTCAGCAAAATATGTCAGAGTGGTGCCAGAATCAATTATTGTACCACCACCGCCGCCGCCATCTTCTGACAAATCCCAAGTCTCTTCTGGTATCTCTAGCACTTCACCACCAACCATAACAGATTTTATCTGAACATAGTAAAATGTGTCAACTTGATTCTCTTTCTCTTTCCCACCAACAAAAGAAGTGAAATTCAAATTTGGGTGGCTGAGAAGCTCATTGTCCTCACCAAATATCAACTTGCTGCTTGAATTGCTGTTCCTATCCACAAGGCAATAGGAAAAGGAATGGCCATATAGTGATTTCAGCTGAGAACTAAATGATAATGGTCCTCTCCCTAAGCCTAGTAACCCTGCAGCACCATGAAATAGACCTCTATTCCAGTGACCGCAACCAAACATCACATTCTCAACAAGCTTCATCTCAGGCTTATTCCCAGTAAGATTGACTGTGAAAGTTTCCAGTGCAAAATCCCCAGTTGTGTTGGAACTATCACCATACCAATAGAAATATGGACAGCTCTGATTCTCAGCCTTGCAAGGGTAAGGAGGGTCTGGGGATGACACCAATTGGCACTGAGGATCATGACAAGTTATGTTCTTGAAAGAGGTGGAATCTTTGGGATCATAGTATGGTCCATTTTGCTCAAAACAAGCATAGCAAGGAAGACATTGAATCCAGTTAAGGTCACTGCCAGTGTCAAGTATCAGAGAAAAATGTTTAGGTGGTGTTCCAATAAACACATCCATGAAGTACTCTCCAGAGCCAAGACTCACTCCTGAAGCCAAGGTTGCCACAAGATGATTGGAACTGTTTCCTGCAAAATATTCTGCAGGAGAAACCTCTGGCTTATAGGACTTCTTTGATTGTTCTTTTGCTTTCTGAAGCCTGGAAATGGTGTTTTGGTTCTTCTTTTCTATGACCCTTCTGTGAAGGGTTTGAATTCTGATCAAGTCTCTCACTGCAAATTCAGCTACAGAATTTTTAGCCTCAGCTTCTTTGCTCATTGGCTGATGTCTCAGGTGGAGTTTCATAGATTGCTTGTGTTGTTTTGTTGCAAGAAAAGGTTCTCCCTCAACATCATCATCATCATCATCAACTCCAGAATGCCCCAGTTTCTCTGACTTTGAGAAGCTACACCCAGTTTCTTCTGAAGAAGAAACAGAATTGAAGCTTGATGGCTCAGGTAACTTGATTGCAGCAAGAGAAGAGCCATTCTTACTGAGACAATTGTGATTGTGATTCTCTGAAATGGGTTCCACAGTGCAGGAGTTCAAAAGAAGGAGAAGCAGAATGGGAAAAATCTTCAAAACCATTGGTATGATGAGGTCTTCTTTGCTGAAAAAGAAAGGTAGATGCAAAATCCAGAAAGAATGAAACTTGCAACAATTCTGAGCTTTGAAAAAAAAAAAAACAGGAAGGGTTGTCAAAATTCAATCTCAAAACCAATCAGAAATTGCAAAATTCCCCAAAGAATCAAACTTTGAATGAGAAAAATGAAGGTAGAGGCCTAGAGGGATTATATTGAAGGAAGCCAAAATGCTAAAGCCATATCTTATACTCTTGCAGTGTATTTCCCCAAAGAATCAAACTTTTAATGGGAATATATATAAATGACTAGTCTTCCAATCTTATACTCTTGCAGTGTATTTTCCTCTCAGTTTCCTTCAAACCCATATCACACAGGTTTAGACCTTACCATATAGAAAATGACACATTTGTAAATGAACCTTTCACAAAATCCATAGTACATGAATTTAATTGCACTTTAGCTTTTTAATAATTCATATAATTAACTTTTTATCTTGAAATATTGGATGACAAGTAGGTACAGTGTTTCCTACATTGGCTGCAACTACAAAAAGTCAAAGTGAAAAATGGAAATGTGTGGTCACTGGTCACTGGTCACTGGTCAGAGTTTGTGAACATGTCCCTGTCTCCATTGCTGACTATAACCTGATAAGTATTTTTCCCTCATAACTTCATTTAATTAATAATGTGATCTATTTTTGGATTTTTGAGACCAAATGTTGAGTAAGATACTAAAACGCAGGTCATTGAAATGGATGTTAGATAATCTTGACTTCTTCTAGTCTTTTGAAATTGAACGTTGATAATGGGTACGATAACAACTACAAACAAATGGACACTCGCATGACACTCTACTGCCCAAGTTGAGGAAAAGGATTTTTGAATAATTAAAGTGAAAAAAGAAAGAAACAGTTCGAGGTTCTTTTTTTTTTTGGTCTGAATAGTATGGATTATATTCCATTGAAATTGGGCCTAACCCAAAGGCTGAAAGCCTGGTACAACCATGTGCGTAAAGAACTCTTTTTTTAGAGGGGTGAGAAGGAAGTGCATTTTTTAAAAAAGAAGGTAATTTTTTTGAATATGTGACATTCAATTAGTATAAAATTATTAGTGTTTGCTGTGGTACCTTAAGCTAGATAAGGTGTGATACCCAAAATGAGCTGGTTTAACAATAAAGACTCATGTACCGGTTAAAATTTTGATTGTGTTCTATCGTAGTAATGCAACGTTTCATTCTTAGGGACGTGAGATTTGAAAGTTGTATTTTCTGAGCTCTATGCATCCATCTACCATGATCATTTTACGCGCATCTCTATCACCATCATTCGTTTCCACCACTCGTATATTTCTAATCAAAAAATGAATTTCATGAGATAAAGTTAATTGACAAGTAAAGTAAAATCTAAAAATATAGTATTTACTTTGAATAACATGATAATAATCTATAGAATTACTTAATGGGGGTACCATACCCAATAAAAATTAAGGGTATCACAGAATTTACCAAAATTATTTTACATTGTCATTGCATAAACATTAAACTTTGCTTTTAATAATCTATATACTTTAGAAAAGAGGAAGGTTGTGAGCCCCACCTTCATGATTTGGCACTCCAAGAATGGCTCTCACCCACCTCCCCTCTTTACTTGACAAGTGTCACCGTCTTATTGTTTTGGACCAATATAGTATAAGCCCATTTTGATTTCAGTTTTTTTATGGAGGCCCATTATTCAAAGTCATTCAAGTTTTTGAAACTGAATTTTCATTATGTTTTTAAAACGGATATTTTTTTGTATAAACCATTTATTAGGAGCAAAAAATTCCATTATAGGTTTTTAAAACATTCCTTATTTAAAATCTCCAACAATTTTGCGGTTATGGATTTTTAAAAGAAATGGAGGAATTAATTCAATTAGCTCTATTTTTAACAATTTTCCGTTTTTTTATTTGAAATAAATCAAGCAAAGATCAAAATTTGAAAAAAAAATGTATTAATTCAGATTTTTTATAAAATATAAAAACCACGAAAATTGGTGTTTAATTAAGGAAAAAAAGTCAGGCCATTCATTAAAAAGGTTTAACTCAAATTGCAAAAAAATAGTGTTAATTTTGCTTAAAAAAAGTCAAGAATTAAAATGGTGTTATTTTTGTTGAGGAAGTCACGGTTGAATTTCATTCAAGCATTAACACCATGTTAATGCTGTTTGCAAAACAAGTCAAACCTAATGAACTTAGTGTTATTTACCATAAAGGTTGCACGACGATTTTAACATATTAATTAATTTCCTATTTAACTGTATTAAGACCATGTTAATTGTATATCCTATTTTCCTATAATAGGAAATTCTGATGAGTAATTCACGTGCAGCCTTCAAATTTGGTCCATGTTAATTAATTTTTATACAGAACATTGAGCTGAAATCTCACATATGCAAAATTTGATTCCAAGTTTGTGTAAAACAAAAAATCAACAATATGGGTTCCTAGGAAAAGAGGCCTTTCTCTTGGTCGATTGCAATTTATTGCTCCTGGAATGGGAGAAAATTACTACATGCGGGTTTTATTAACTAGGCAAAAAGATTGTGACAGTTTTAAAAGCATAAGAACTGTTAAGGGTGTTGTTTATCCCACATTCTGCGATGCATGCGAAGCGATGGGATTAATGGAGGATGACCGGGAGTATGTTGATGGAATTTCAATTGCAAGTGAACTTGGTTCCGGATCTCAGCTAAGGAAATTATTTACTAGAATGCTTATGACAAACTTGATTTCCAGGCCACAAGAAGTTTGGAGAAAGTCTTGGACTCTTTTAAGTGATGAGATTTTATATGACAGAAGAAAAGCACTCAACATTCCAGATATTTCATCAATATTGATTTTTTGGACACAATTAGTAATATTTACTTTTTTCTCCCTTATGAATTAGTATGCGTTTATTTTTTCACATGTATAATTGTCCATGGCTATTACTATTTATTTCCATATGTTAATTGAACCCAACAATATTTACCGTATTTTAAAAAGTACGCCACAACCTAAGAGATTGGACAGCTACTATATCATAATTATATACCATATCTATTTTCTAATTTTTATAGAGATATTTTGTTCTTATACTCAAATTAACCTATAATTAGTTTTCTCAATAGAAAAAAACAAAGATTCACCTACAAATCTCACTGTTATTTGTTGCAGGTTAAAAAAAAAATCTATATCAGAGGTTCTATTGTCTAAATAAATGTGTCCAGTTTTTTTTTAAAGTTTTATACCTGAGTATCACGTTTAAAATAATACAATTTTTTTAAAAATATTTCAAATTTGACATTATCAAAATATGGCGAGTCTTATTAGAAGGAAAAATTTAAGTTGTGTAAATTCATTTTCTTTCTCAAAATGGAAAAATTAAAACTCAATATTTCTCATTTAATTTAATTTTCTTATTTGATTTATTTTGCTTATTTCATTTAATTTCCTTCAGATCTTCGTATAGAGGATGAAGGATTACAGAACTTATGTATGATTGAGATTGAAAAAATATTGCAAGGCAATGAAAGGTTACTCAAGGAATTTCCATGTTTACCATACCCTAAATTTTCAGAAATTCATAATTTTGAAGATAGATTCGTTGCAGATGAGTTGAATTATAATAGGGCTGAAATGGTAAAGATTCGTGATGAATTGGTCAGTTCTCTTACTTCAGAGCAAGAGATTTTTTATAAGAATGTTTTGGACGATGTTTTGTCTGATAACAATTGATTCCTTTTTCTATATGGTTTTGGAGGAACTAGAAAAACATTTGTTGGGAATATATTATATGTTGCTTTGCGTTCAAGGGGTCTTATCGTCTTAAATGTCGCATCTAGCGGAATTGCATCGCTATTGTTACCTGGAGATAGAACTGCTCATTCAAGGTTTTCTATTCCTATTTCAATAAATGAGATATCAACCTGTAATCTTCGTCAAAGTTCCCCAAAAGCTGAATTATTGAAAAAAGCAAGCCTAATTATTTGGGATGAGGCACCTATGTTAAACAAACATTGCTTTGAAGCTTTAGACAGATCTCTAAATGACATTATGAAGACTCAGTCTACCCATGGTTATGACATTCCATTCGGAGGTAAAGTTGTGGTACTGGGAGGCGACTTTAGACAAATACTTCCAGTTATTTCCAAAGGAAGCCGTTCTGAAATTGTCGGTTCAGCTATCAATTCTTCATATCTGTGGAAGCATTGCAAGGTAATGAAGTTGACTGTTAATATGAGATTGCAAAATGCTACATCAACTTCTTCAGCAGCAGAAATAAAAGAGTTTGCAGATTGGTTGCTTCAAGTGGGAGATGGTACAGTTAAAACGATTGATGAGGAAGAAACACTTATTGAGATTCCTCCAGATCTTCTTATTGAACAGTGTAAGGAACCGTTGCTTGAATTAGTTAATTTTGCATATCCGAAACTTGCACATAATTTGCAAAAAAGTTCATTCTTTCAAGAAAGAGCGATCCTTGCACCAACACTTGAAAGTTTAGAGGAAATCAACTTTATGTTAGCAATGATTCCTGGTGATGAAACAGAATATTTGAGCTGTGATACTCCGTGCAAGTCAGACGAAGATTCAGGTGACAATGCGGAATGATTTACATCTGAATTCTTAAATGATTTCAAATGCTCTGAAATACCAAACCATGCAATTAAACTGAAAGTTGGTGTCCCTATCATGCTCATTCGAAACATAGACCAAGCTGCAGGGTTGTGTAATGGCACTCGAATGATAATCAACGCATTGACTAAATATATAATTGTTGCTACTGTTTTAAATGGAAACAAGATGGGTGAAACAACATTTATTCCAAGGATGAGCTTAACTCCATCTAATTCTGACATTTCATTCAAATTCCAGCGCAGACAATTCTCTGTTACTTTATGTTTTGTGATGACTATAAATAAAAGTCAGGGACAATCTTTATCTCATGTTGGACTGTATTTGTCAAGGCCTGTCTTTACTCACGGGCAGCTATATGTTGCACTTTCTAGAGTTAAATCTAGAAAAATGTTGAAGATGCTCATCATTGATGACGAAGGAGTTGTATCTAACACTACACGCAACGTAGTGTATCAAGAAGTCTTTGATAATATTTGACATGTAAGTGCTGATTTATCTTACAATTAATTTGAATTTAAATTTTAGAAATAGGAAAACTGATATGGTTATTCTCTTTATTGTTGGCAGCATAAAAATATATCAAGCAGTTTATTGATCATCTAATTTGAAGGTTTATTGACGTTTCTATAAGGTTAGTTTATCATTTTCAAATTATACATTGTTTATATTTGTATTGGTTACTATTACACTTATAATTTTTTTTTCCTTTCAAGGTTCTATAGCTCAAATATGCTTATTGACAACAAGCACGATTATGAAGTTTATATCATTAATCATGGACTACAATTTTGAATAAGGGTTCATGTTGTTGTCATTGTTATGTTTATCTTATTTTAATTTCAATGTAATGCATTACTTAAAAAGTTGTTTTTTATTACTATTCAAGTGTTGACATAGTCAGGTATCTACAACCTCATCAAATTAATCTATTTACTGTGCTATATTCATCTACATGTTTGTAACATATGTTCGGTTCCATATCTTTTATACTTATTGAAAAGAGCCTAAACTAAGTTAAAACACATTACTACTGATTCATCTTTACAATAAATTTAATCGCCGTGCAACGCACGGGTAAAGAACACTAGTAAACTAGAAATTACTATTGAACTAAAGTGACCCTACCCTACCCTCCCCCTCCCTCCATTTCCTTAAAAAAGAAAATCTCGTAACTACCCCTTAAGAGTTTCTTTTGGGCTTTTGACAATGATAGATAGTTTTGATTAAAGGCACTTCTAATGTGCACCACTTGTGTGGTTCTTTAATTTTGCACCAGGGAATCCCACCTGCTATGGTGGGTTCCCCGGTTTTTTTTTTTTGAAAAATTTAAAAATTGAAAAATTATTTTTTGAAATAAAATTAGACTAATAATTATCCATTATCTTCATTCATACCCCAACCCTTTGAGAATCAAAAAATCCCCTAACCCTCTGTTCATCTTCATATTCATCCCGCAACCCTTCTTCTACCAGAGCTGCCACCACTATCTCAGCACCCACTTCTCTTCCCTTCGTTTCTTTTCCTTTTCCTTTTCTTCTCTTCACCCACCAAAAATCGTCCACCCTCTCACCCATGGCCGGCGAAGCAAAAGCTGATTCGAAAAAGCTTTGATCTTTTTATCTTTTCTTTAGATCTGGTTGGTTTGCGGTGGGTGGGGGTTAGCAAACCCTCCCAAACTCCAAGACGGAACCCAACCCGATTTCTCCACTGTAATCCCCAATTTGGCCATCAAAACCACCATCCTCAACTAGTGTCACAAATCCGGCAACAGCAACAACCACCTGCCCGCCGGAATCCACCCACGCCACAATGATAGCCAGTGGTGGATGGAACCAGAAGTTTTCAGTTGATTTGAGCATGCACAGGAAGTCCATCACGTTTGAGATGAACTGCAAAACCCAGATGAAGAACAAATAGTGAAAATCTCAGATCTGCTTCTCTCTCAAATCTCAGATCTGATTTAGAATATTGAAGAGGTTAGATGAGGTCGTGTGGTGGCGTACTGGCGTGGAGAGAGATGGTGGTGATGATGGCGGGTGGGTAGAGTATGGGTTCTGGGATAGGGGTGGGTCGAGAGTGGGTTCTGGGTTGATGGTGAAATGCTTGAAGTGTGTGTTTTTTGGTCTAGTGATTATGTTGAAGGACTTGATACAGGAAGTAAAGCAGCATTGTCACCTTGGAAGAATTATGCAGATGTTGTTGATTCTTAGTCACGAGCTATACTGGGAGTACACGAGTAATATGCAAAGACAAATTGTTTCTAATAATGAAACAACCTCTACTTACAAGGGGAAACCATTAGACCATGTTCAAGTGTCTCTAAAAACTTCAGTTTTGACAGGATGTGCTCTCTTGACCAAAAAAACAAAAGACATGATTATGTTATTTGATTGGATGTTGTTTGAAAAAAAAAGAATTTCTGGGTTTTTGTTGTTGGAAGATGAATAAAAAATGTTAAAGATGATGAATAATTGGGTTGAAGAGGATGAAATTTAATGTTATTATTATTAAATATGTTTTTTAAATTATATGATTTAAAAAAAAATTAAAACCTACAATAGCAAGTCAATAGCAGGGTCAAAATGGTGGTGTAAAATTATTCCCAAAAAAACCTGGTGCACATTAGGGGGTTGCCAAATGAAACGAGACTTACATCAAACAAATACAGGATCCATCTAAATAGTGCAAAAGCACTTTCAAAAAAAAAAATCTAAATAGTGCAAAAGAACAATATCACAATGTTACACATTAAAATGCAACAATATATAATACTAGTTTTATACCCGTTTGTCCGTGCGATGCACGGATAATTTTTACTCAAATCAATTGTTAATTATTACCATTGTGTGTTTTTTCTTTTGACTATTAATTAATTACTTAGTGTTTGATATATATGAAATAATATGATATATTTACTAAAACATATAATTTTAATTAGTAAAACACTTGTTATTATCTTTCGTTTTGTCTCGATATTTCATCTTACTTATGGACATTAATTGGATAACTCTACAATATTAAGTTTGGTTCGCCCTTTACGGTTAATATGAACTTGTGGTGTAATCTCCAGCGCAATCTTACATGTAAAAGATAAACAAATAATAAATACAAAGAGGTACGAATAAGGTATATAATATATGTTGCTCAAATGTTGGTTAATTGAATTAGCACCCAACTTTAGAGAAAAAAATTAGGAAATCATACAAACTAATCCTTGTAATTTTTTTGGAAAACTTCCTTGAAGACAATGTTCTTGAGGAGCCTTTTTAATTTCAAATTAAAAAGACATAATAACAATAACCAATTTTACTTTTAGGACATAGATACTCTTTCTCGTTCATCAATGTATCATTAGGAAAGGACTACAGTAATAAAATAGTGATGTCAAATTTGAATTTTTAGTACTTTAAGAGCTTGATAAGTGATTCAGGGCTACATTTTATAATGCAAATATTTTCTTTCACATCTAATGATCTAGACTGTGAAAACAAAAAGAGCCGTAAAAGGAGGAGCGCTTTTAGGTTGTATTTTTTTCCATGTGTTAGTTCCATCGTGCTAAAGCCATACCACAATATTGAATACAATTCTCTTGCAGGGTTGAAATTCCTTTGAGCAGTAGGTTGCTGACAATGATAAAAGATGTATAAGTAATCATGGATAGAAGAAAATGGATTTTATACATCGTTCTGAAACATGAATACATACTTGCAATAGTATGACTCTTCTATGTGCAGGGTTGGACTTAAATGCTATAAGATGGATAAGTAATCATGGATAGAAGAAAATGAATTTTATAAATTGTTTTGAAACATGAATACATACTTGTAAGAGTATGACTCTTCTATGTGCGACCTTTGATGTATCTGTAAGCATATATATCATTTCAAGCTGAGGACACATAAGCTTGGTTTTCATCTTAGCATGACTTGACACTCAAAAATAAAAAAAAATACTTTCCAGAGTATCATGCTTATAAACAACTATGGCTAATTCCTGAGCCAGATTATAACTCTGGATGAATTCTTGTACCAAGGAGATTGCTAACATAATTACAGAAACACATTTTTGTATTGAGTCTTAATTTGGCCAAGACCCTTCAATTTCTCATATCTTAATCTCCAAGTAATTCTCTATGCAAAAAAGTGTTAACCCGTACGCACAGAGCAACCATTATACAATTTGTTATAATGATTTGAGATCTGAGCCTTTAAAATAAGAGTTGTTAATATTTTTACATTGGATCCCAATGTAAGAATTTTAGTTCT
This sequence comes from Lotus japonicus, assembly GCF_012489685.1. NCBI lineage: Eukaryota > Viridiplantae > Streptophyta > Magnoliopsida > Fabales > Fabaceae > Lotus > Lotus japonicus. The sequence goes on from NC_080046.1 coordinate 46,593,339, forward strand.
TGAAAAAATAGATGCATCACCCATGATTCAATATCAGCTCCAACAAAACATTAAGAATGTCAGATTCTGATAGGCCCCCAAGTCAGGAATGGGCTGAGATAGCTAACCCAAGGCCCAAGGTTTGGCGCGTGTATCCAAGGAGGGGAAAGAATAGAAGCACCTAGAATGTAATGAGCTGGCAGTGTGAGAAAGAGGGCTAAGGAAGTTAGTTACGGGAATCAGGGGAACAGGTGTATAAAGAGGAATTTATGTTAGCTAGAGAGAGGCATCTGAGAATCATAT